>NC_143550.1:171082500-171389500 GCF_054136105.1 Typopeltis vanoorti
AGTAGTGTATGTGTTCAATACTTTATTAGTAGTGCAAAAACCTGTTTAACATTTTTTTAGAAATGCGTTTTTGTCAACAGAGACCTAAATTTAAAACAGTTTTGCGGTAAGGAAATAATATTGACACGAACCATTCTCTAAAGAGAATTTCTGAGGATTCTGCTTCTAAATATTGATATTTTATTCATGTTCGCCCTCCCCCCCCCACACACACTCATTATCAACAGCAGCAGGAAAACGTTAACGAGTGTGCATGATGTATTCCTGTTAATCTTGTTTTAATAACAGTTTGCTAATGCACATATTTCGTAAAAGATCTTTAATTAGACCGAAATAAACACTGCATTCATCTAATTAGGTACGATGCAACATATTTTAGCCTCTGTAGCTCAGTTAATTTCCACGATGCCCTATATTTGAAAAGATCTTGGTTCTAATTCTGTCTATGACATTTCGCAACACGCAATGGTAAGGAAGCTATTCCACAGAATGGTAAGGAAGCTATTCCATCTTGTTAATCCGTCGGATTAACAAGATGGTTAATCCGTATCCGTTGGATTTGGCTTCGTCTTCACTACATTGTGTAAGTCTACATGTACATGTAGGAACACATTTAATTAGATGTATAATGATAGAATTAATGCGAAGAGAAATTAGAACGTTCATCTCATCTCTTCTGTGGAATAGCTTCCTTATGACGAAGATGAAGTTCATTGCCCAATGTAAGATAGCTCTTTTTTTTTTTTTTTTTAGTGGCATCCTGAAGTGGATTGTGAAGATGTTAATTCAGGCGATGCTTGTACATCGCTGAAAGAAATAAAAAGAAAATTTAATTATTTTTAAAGACAACATACTGTATTTTGAACTTTTCCATTTCAGTAATGTTTCATGTTTCTTGGGTATGGTGAAGACGTGCATCTTTTCACAAATATTTCCCATTCCTGTCTTCCCTTTCGCGTGAGGTTCAATGTCCTGTCACGGCAAGTAACTCTGTTTCTTAGGAACCTGATACTGCTTATGATAATCCTATCTGATAATCCTACATATAATCCTATATGTTAATCCTATCTGACATTCCTGCTATGGCTATAAACTGCGTGTGTTCATATGGCTAAGTTTGTCTGTTTTACGGATCAAAACGACTTTCGGTGAAGAAAACCCTGCCGCTCTGCATTGAACTGGATCACTCACTTCTGCTGAAGATCCCTAATAAAGATTCTTGGCATCCAACAGGGAATTCGAACCCAAGTCTTTCCAACGACAGGGCTTCGTCTATACCTCCTGCCCTATGGAGTCTCTTCAGAAATATTTTACTTCTTTTAAATAATTTTCTCCCTGTGAGATTCAGCGTTAGATAAAATCTGATTACTGCTTTTCAAACAGAACACCTAAAGTTGGGTTGTACAGCAGTGAGACACAAAGCACCGTTTTATTCCTGCACCGAAAACCATTCATTCGTTCACAAATGAATGCCACAGTGCGATTCGAAAGCACCCTTCTGCGATTCTGCCATCCTAGTAGCGGATTAGCCGAATTTGTTTATTTGTAGACATTTACTGTTAAAATCTATTCAGAAGAGTGGCGTAATCGCGGCAAAAATGTGATACTCAGCTGAATAATTTTGCAATGTTAATCTCCCTTTATAAGGTAAAAAGAAAGCCATTTTTTAAATTTTATTAGTTACAAAATATGGAGAAAATATTAATAAAATTTCTTGGCTACTGTAATATACTAAGTAAATCTTCGAGAAAATTTGAAGCAAGTTATTTTTAACAACAGATGAACCACCCAAAGACCTCACAATGGAACAAGATGGTCAAATTTTGAACTCCACTGCTTCTCCCAAAGAAAAGGCGCCTCCGATTATATTACGAGAGAAGCAGAAATGGGCAGCTTTAAGGTCAATAATGTCCAACCTACACATTGGTTATGTAAAGGTCAAAAATGTGGACGAAGGAATGAAGATATATCCCACAACGGTGATAGACTACAGGCGACTAACAAAAGAAATGGACAATAGAGGTGTGCAATACCATACCTTTTCGCTCAGCTCGGAGAAAAATTTAAAAGTGGTCCTCCGTGGCGTCTGTGAAGACATTGATACAGAAGATATAGTTGCTGATCTTAATTTGCAGGATCTACCTCCTGTTAAGGTCAGCAGAATGTACAGATCCAACAAATCTCCCATGCCATTAGTCCTCGTAGAGATCCATAACATATATAAAAATATTCACAACTTGAAAACAATCTGCGGGCTCATTGTCACACCAGAGAAACTCCGAAAAAGGGCATCTTCTGGGTGCCATAGGTGTCAAAAATTTGGTCATTCCCAGAAATTATGTTAAGCTGAATTTAGATGTTTGAAATGCGGGGGCAGCCACCCAACCAACATCTGCACAAAGCCGAAAACAACTCCAGCTAAATGTGCCAACTGCGGTGCCCCCCATGCTGCCAACTACAAGGGATGCGTTAGGCACCCAAAAAATAGACGGATGGAACCAGCCAAGCAGACCTCTTCCTCTAGTACAAGAATGCCAGAGGCCCCTGCACCAGAGTCAGAGGCTCAGCGTCCACAGTCAGAGACCTTCAAAGATAGAATGAACCAAAAGCAAACAAGAAGTTATACTGACGTGGCCCGTACAAACAAATCAGCACCTATAAACCTAACAGCTGTTATTGCAGCCTCTCTAGCCAACATGCTACAAAATTTAAACTTGTCAAACCCTTTAGAAACCTCCACCAAAAGATTTCTCTGTGAACACAGGCCATTCTCACAGCGCTAATTGATGAGTAGAAACAAACTTATTCTATCCTCTTTCCAGAGCATTGCATGGAATGCAAATTGCCTAAGAAACAAAATTCTGGTGCTTCAAGATTTCACTAACAGATATCAACCAGATGTTATATTAATCAGTAAATCACATCTATGACCCTCAGATAACCCTAAAATAAGGGGTTACTGACTATACAGAAATGACAGACTGGTCTACAGAGGTGGCGGCACTTCATTAAAAATTGCATCAAGCACAATTCTGTGAACAACCCTCCAACCACTAATCCTGAGATCACGGGCGTGGAGGTGTTCACCAACTCTGCTGGCAGACTGAAAATCTACTCTGCTTACAACCTACCCCTAAAAACGCTACTACACTCTGACCTAAATGTCATCTTATGCGTCAGAGAACCCACCATTATACCTGGGGATCTGAACTCCAAGACCCTGCATGGAATTGCAGATCCACCAACATTGCATCCTTTCCAACTTAATAGGATCACACCATGCTGTTGTGGCAGGCCCCACCGAACCAACTCATCTTAGTACGTTTGGAACTGCGGACATCCTGGCCATAGCTATCCTGCGGGGCATTAATCCTCAATACACCCTAAGATCATTAAATGAGTTGTCATCTGATAACAACCCAATACTACTTCAGATGGGAAGACAAGAATACTTGTCTCCTCTCCTTCACTCCTATATATTGTGGGAAAGATAGTCAGAAGTGCTCAGGGATAGTTTTGGCCCTGTTCCTCACATACGTACAAAAGAAGACATAGAATCTGCAGTTACAAGTCTCTAATCAACTCCACCATAACGGTAGCCACCTTCTACAAATCTGTCCACAAGCCCTGGTCGTTTGCTTGAGGACATTATGAACTTGATAAGGGAAAAACGCAGAGCCAGGAAAAGATTTCGTAACACTCTTAGACCAAGATAAAACAAATCTAAACAGACTTACGGGGGCTGTGAGAGATGCACTCATGGCTCACAGACACAATCTATGGGAAGAAAAGTTAGTCTCTATCTCACCTATTGATCACTCTGTCTGGGGATTACTAAGCAACATCAAAAACAAAGGCCAACCGCTTCCCCAAAACTCTCTGACCAGGGCCTTGTACACACTGACGCGTACAAGGCGGAGACCATGGCAGAAATTTGGAAGAGCAGTGCAAAGCTGCATATGGAAATCTAGACTTCAATCACATATATAAAATTCACAGACAGGTTAGACACTCACTCAAACTCCCTGATACCAGTATTAACCACATCGCACCCACATCACCTGGTGAAATATATAATATTATTAAAAACTTAAAGAACAAAAAAGCTCCTGGAGCAGACGGCATTTCACACAGGATGATCAAGCGGTTGCCTCGAAAAGCTGTGGTTCACCTGACCATTATAAAAAATGCAATCGTAAGACTTCATTATTTTCCTTCCACCTGGAAACTGGCTGATGTAATCCCTATACATAAGCCAGGCAAGGACCCACACCTACCACAAAATTATCTTCCAATCAGTCTTATCTCCAACCTGGGTAAGGTTGCGGAGAAGGTCATCCTCTCACGACTCCGAACCTCAGTAAATGACCTAAATATTCTCCCTAAAGAACAGTTCAGTTTTCAGCAACACAACACCATAGTACTACCCAGCAAATCCACAAAATTGTGGAATACATCAAGACCAGCTATAACTGGCACCAGTGAACAGGAGCTGTTTTCCTAGACCTATCCAAAGCATTTGACAAAATTTGGCATTTCGGACTGCTACAAAAAGTTATCTCAGCCGGTATCTCACCAGGAATGGTTAATCTAATCCGTTCATATCTTCAGAAGAGATCAATACAAGTCAAAATCAATGGTTCTACCTTTTCTTATCCCAGCGCCATATCTTCGATGGAGTGCCGCAGGGATCCCTACTAGCTCCATTGCTGTTTTCTATATAAATGTCGGACATCCCGCACAATCCGATGTCTTCCATCTTGGCCCTGTACGCGGACGATGCAGCAATACTAACACCAGATCTCTCCGACCACATTTCATTACCAGAAAGCTTCAAGAAAACCTTCTAAATCTAGAGGAGGTTTGGTTCTCCAAATTGAGATTGGAAGTCAACCCCCAAAAAAGCTCAGCCATTCTTTTCTCGAAAAGGCCAATGTCTCCTGCAGGAGATGTATTACTATTCAATACTAAAATTCTCTGGCAGACAGAGACAAAATAGCTGGGTGTAATTCTCGAAAAAAGCTAACTTTCAACCAACACATCAAGTCTGCGTGCGCGAAGGCATCTAAAGCCATCGCTCAGATCTATCCGCTAATTAATAGAAATAACAAGCTAAGTAACAGAATCAAATAGCAGCTATCCCAGATGAGGATTCGTCCTATCATCACCTACGCCTCTGCAGCCTAGAGCCACACCTCTAATACTAACATTATCAAAATACAGCGAGGGCAGAATAAGTGCTTGAGAATGATTCTGAATGTCCCATGGTATGTTAGAAACAATCAACTTCATAGAGATACAAATATTCCCTATATTTTCTCTTTCCTAACCTTTAGCATCTAAGTTCTTCCTAAAGACTAAAGACGCCTACACACCCCAACGATTTGGTTCAGCAAGCTGTAATATACGAGGCAACGGACATATTCAAATATAAAAGACCAAAAGTCATTTTAACTTTCTGTAGCGATGCATAATCTCCATGCCCAACCAGGGCTAGCAAACTGCTCATAAATTTTACCCTCACTGTAACCGCAACAGATAGCGGGGAATAGGAAAAGCATATTGCTTCACCCCTAAAGACATAAATGTCAATTGTCAAATCTCCCAATGGAAAATTCTCTGGGTCTCGTTCCTACGAATGCCGTTTATTAATATTAATGTTTTTCATTGGGTTTGCCACTTTCTGGGGGAGTAGAGAGGTTCTGTTTGGGGGCAGGTGTTTCTTTTGTCTATCACTGAGTGAAGCTACTGAGTTGCCTGTCCTGGAGTGATTCAGGTCAGGAGCAATTAGTTCAGCATTCATTCTTTAGGCTCACTGCTAAACTCATTTAGAGTGATCTTGTAGATCATTCACAGTCTTTGGAGAAGTGTCCCGCATTTAAACATATCCCAAGTCTCCCCGCTACTTCCACTCAAAGTCAATATTTACACGGCAGAAATTCTACAACCAGCACAGCATTGTATATCGATGACACAACACAACAATCACATCGAGATTACTCGGCCCGCATTCAGCATCGAACAACTACAAGATACCATTTCAACGCTAGAAAACTGGTCCGGTAAATTGAGATTCAAAATCAACGCTGTTCACCAGGAAAACAGTATTTCTCCTACAGGAAATATCAACTCTGCAATCAATTCTCTGGCAGAAAGCAGTCAATTATTGTGGTGTATACTGAGATAAAGGTCTGTGATTTTCCGACCATACAAAGTTTATATGCTCCAAAGCTATTTCTCTAATGAACCTTCGTAGTAAATTAAGTACATGGACCAAATGACTCCTGTATAAGAATGCAATCAGGCTACTTCTAACGTATGCTTCGCCAGCCTCTATCCACACAGCTCGTTGTAACATTCGATGCCTTCAGACTGTTCCAAAACAAACGCTTATGCAGGATACTAGATGCTCCGTGGTATATAAGAAAGGAAAAGCTCATCTGGAAAACTAACATCCCGAGCATCGCTACCTACTTACTCTCTTTAGCTACTAAATTTTATCAGACGCTGCCATCTACCCTAATCCATTGATCGGGCAATCAACAGATTACGTTGAAAAAGACAACTACAAACACAGATTCCCAAACGCAGTCGTACCATATTTAATAACAATTCGTGTTAATGAGATACCGGAGAACTATCGCTTCTCAACGGCTACTAAGATCAGATTATTCTACTGAATATGAGACTATTTCTTGGGGTAGTCTAAATGTCAGAACATATCTAAGTTCGCAACAATCTAATAATAATAGCATAGCAGGTCACCCAGTAAAATCGGTCTGCTTATTTTAATACTTAATACGATCTTCAACTGAAAAAAATAAAAATAAATAAATAAACCAACAGTTTCCAATGGAGAATTGTTCCTTTATTTGTTTTGCTTTGAAAATGAAACTTATATATATATATATATATATATATATATATAAGATTTAAGTCTCGACATATACTCATAAGTGTCCCTTACCTTTTCGCTTTTCCCTGCTGACTCCGAGAAACGCATCAACTTCTTATGCGAAAGGTTTGTACGTTTCAAGTTCTCTCCGGTAGCGTAAACCTTAAATATAGTTGCACTGTTGGGCAATATGCGCAACACTGTGTGCGGTTTTCACTAAAAAGGATAACATACAACTTCTCTGAGTGCGTCACAGGTAGGTGGTCCAATGAAACCAACGCGTCCCTAGCGCTGATTGCTTTAGCAACGTCAACACTGGTGAGAATCTCTCAGAGAATGTTTTCTTGCTGAACAATGGATAGCGGGAAGGTGTTGTTATTGGTGATATGAATGCCCCCTGGTGATTTATTTGGAAACCATCTTCAGGAATGTTTTCCGTTATGCTGAAACTAATTATTCTTAGTCTCATAAACATCAATTGCTGATATCATAATATAATAAAATCATAAAAATACGTAAATATTAAACAAGATGTTTTACTTAGTAGAAAACATGAATAAAATATTTAGTTCGCAAACCTCATAAAGTAGCAATACTTAAACATTATGCTTAGAGAAACATTTAATACACTGCCTTTATCAATAAGAAATGAAACTATCCTTAACAAATCCAATAATCTAATCAAAGAATCTTTATTTTTTCTACAGAAATAAACAACATCTGTTCAAAAGAGTGTATAAATTAAAAGATTCATTTAATGATTTCAAGTTTATTGATTGTATTTAAGAATTCTATCTTTTGCGTAAAATTTAAATATTGCTGTTTAATTGCTCTTTGCTTTATTACCATTACACGCACACACACACACACACACACACATGTGTGTGTGTGCATATATATATATATATATATATATATATATATATATATATATATATATATATATATATATTTATTTATTTATTTATTTATATATATATATATAAATATATATATATATATATATATATATATATATATATTATATATATATATATTGCATAAATGTGGCTGAATTTCGTTGATACAGCGCTCAATTTCCTCCTTCAAGGTGCATATATATGTGTGTGTGTGCGTGTTACATGTATAGACTATGTATATATACATAAATATAGATGGTGTCCCAAAATTCACGCAAGAAGTAATTTTGATAGACAACACAGGTTTTTAATTTAAAATTGTAATTTCTTATTGATTCATAAAGTATACAGTATAAAGTGATGCACGGAATAGCATATCGGGTAAGTGGCCTCCACGGCTTTGCTGGCACATACGCACTCTTTTGTCGAAATTTTCCATGACCGTTTTGCATAAATGTGGCTGAATTTCGTTGATGCAGCGCTCAATTTCCTCCTTCAAGGCGTGGGTGGTCGTGGGCTTGTTGTATAAACCTTATACTTCAAAAAACCCCAAAGAAAAAAGTCTAACGGCGTTAAATCACATCATCTGGGCGGCCAATTCTGATCACCAAAACGGGAAATTACACGACCATGAAATGACTCATGCAGTAATTGAATTGTTTCTCGGGCCGTATGGCATGTGGCACCGTCTTGCTGAAGGCACATGTCGTCCACATCCATATCTTGCAATTTAGGCACAAAAAACTGGATTATCATGTCGCGATAGCGAGCACCATTAACTGTTATTGCCTTACCAGCCGCATTTTCGAAGAAGAATGGACCGATGATGCCTCCAGCCCAAAATCCGCACCAAACAGTGACACGTTGTGGATGCATTTGTTTCTCAACAATCACTCGTGGATTTTCTGAACCCCAAATGCGATAATTTTGTCGATTAACGAAGCCATCAAGATGAAAATGAACCTCATCGCTGAAGATGATTTTGTTCGAAAAATAAGCATCCACTTGTTGTTCCATAATCCATTCAACGAACTCTCTTCGCTGTGTGTAGTCAGTAGGCTTCAGTTCTTGAGTCAGTTGAACTTTGTAAGCATAAAGATGCAAATCTTTCGTGAGAATACGCTGTAGAGAGCGTCTCGAAATGCCCAATTCAAGACCACGGTGCCGAATTGATGTTCCTGGACTCTCAGCAACACTCTCACGAACTGCTTCGATGCTTTTTGTTGAACGACTTGTTGAAGGACGGCCAGAGTGTATGATCACTAATTAATCCAGTTTCCTTGAATTTTTTAATTAATCTTTTCACAGTTGAAGTTAAATCACTATTCCGACCATATTTTGTACAAAAATTGCGAACTGTAGCTGCCAAACCTTCATTATTTTTAAAATATTGCTCAACAATGAAAATGCGTTGTTCTTTCGTGTAGCGCTCCATTTTTAATAACCCTGAACTGTCAGCTGTCACGCTGTCTTTTTTTTCTCCTTGGCAACACTTTATCGCACAAATGGCGCTAAATTTAAATCTTGCGTGAATTTTGGGACACCATGTATGTATATACAGTGTATATATATATATATATATATATATTGATCTGCGGGTGTGATGGTGGAACCTCCCGCGAAGAGTCACTCGACTCCACGGAGGTCTGATAACATATATTCCTACTTGGAAACTTCATACTTAGGAACCTCACACTGCTTATGATGCGGTTAATCGTATCCACGTTGCCTGTTATGGTTATAAATTACATGAGTCCTTCTGGTGGGATTGCCTCTTTTGTGGAATGAAAAATCCCAGTTTCCGGGCGGGAAGTACTTTCTTCTCATACGCGTCTGGCTTACTGACCTTCAACGAAAAGTTCTGATAAAGGTTTGCATTCTAGAGATTCGAACCAAAGTCTTTTCATTCAATGACTTCATCTATACCGACTGAGTTACGGACTCTCTTTACGAAAATAAAAATAAAAATAAATCTTAAGAAATCAAAAATTGACCGGACATGATCCCTACCTTCTTCAAACCGCTTCAGTTCCTCTAATGTCGGTAAAATAGGCTGGAATGAGATATCTTTTTTCACCGCATAACGATAGTACTTGTAATTTCCTAAACTTAAGATATATTTCCTTGTATCTGAACATTTTGAAGATTCTACAGGTGTCCGTAATCAAATGTTTATACTGATGGATATTGCATACAACCCGGATTTATAGACCGTTCATTCCTTTACTAGTATTCTGCAAAATTTTCTGAACATTTTACAGAATTCGTTAAAGCTGCTTGAAAATGTCACAATCGACTTCGGATGTTTTAAAATTCATGCAGAAATGTACAGAATTTTCTTCGACATTTCCAATTGGAATTGAGTTGGTTGTCCCTCATAGCAGCAGAAATAAAATTTCATTTTCATTTCGTTCTGATGACTGGCTTTAGTCGAACTGGCTCCAATATTCACACAGATGAACTTCTCGGTGAATGATCGGTACATGAATACGTTTAGCCAATTGTCTTGAGGGAAGGAGGCTGAAATTTTGAAAAATTGTGACTTTTATTATTCAATAGACGAGAAAATTCGAAAGAATAAATCTTTAAATTTAAGTAGCCATTGTGTTAACATATAATAAAAACATTCTTCCTTACAGTACCTTCTGTCTATTAATGCTTCTGATAAAATTTATTGTAAAACGAAGAAAGTTGTAATTCCACTTTCCGAGAATTTTAAGAATCTCCTGTTGGGAGCAGGCAGAGGATGCGTACACACATACGATACGTGCATTCCTCATTGAATAAAATTACTGAATTGAAGCGAAAGCGGCGAAATTTATTTTTAAAACACTTAACAGTTTTATGCGTCTGCTTCCCAATTTTTAAATAAAATGACGACGTGCGCGCATCTTCAACTGTGAAAACCGACAACATAGCGCGTGTTGTCAGTCTTGGGTAGAAGGATCGATGCTTCAAGTACTCTACAATAACATCCTAATACAGTTTGAACAACCGTTTGATCACGAAAGGATTCGTAAGTAAGATATTTAATTAACTAAGTTTACAAATTAATTAAATAAGTTTACAAGTACAGCAATAAATGCGAATTATAGAATCATCATTAGAGATATCATGAAATGCTTAATAGCCACTAATATGTTTCGCAATGATTTAATTAATTAATTACAACAGGCTAATCGGTAGTTGTCCCACGGCGACCTTTTCTGTTCGTGAACTGCAATGTGGACACCGTTATACAATACAAGTTGAAACGGAAGTCAGTGTAGCGTGGAAGCTGGCAAGCATTAGCTATTTTCAGTAATGTGTGCAAGATAATTTTCTGAATAGTTTACATCTATCATGCGGAAAGTTCTAATAAATGATTTCCAAATACCACTCAGCATCAATGCTTGATTGCCATTGGGTGTGTCTTGTGAACGAACGACCATCGTAGATTATTGTATTTCGAAATGAAAACCATTTCTCCAGAACAGGGCCATCCGATTTGCTTAACTCACGAATGCAGCGACAATCAACGGCTGAAAAGAGAACTACTTTATGAAAATAAACTTGATTCTTCAATCTGCGTATTTATGATTTGTTCTTAAGATTGCATTTTCTTTAACACTGAATTTTACAAAAATAAAATAGGGTTTGGCTTTATGGCTTCAGGCAATCTATTCGGATCATTTAAGTAAGTGCAGGTACTAACTTAAAGAGAACTTGCTTTAGAACTAAACATTAAAGGCTAAACATTCTAAACATTAGATGATGTAACCTTCCTAGCCAAACCCGATAGTCGTTTCCAATGGCATCCGCAGAACTTTACCATAACTCAAAATAGCTAAACGCGAAGAATATCAATTTTTTAACAGGTGTAGCTAATGTATGTCGAATTGTCGAAATGGAAAAATCTTTGAATGGTGTAAATGGATGATCAAACGTTTGACGTGTTTCCTTTTAACTTCCTCTTTGCGAAAATTATTCTAAATTTTTCGTTTGCGTGTCTGACGTAAATAAATGCTTTAATTACGTTATTTACGTACATATTGATGGCTTTAAAACTGTATTAAATAATTGTGTGCATCTACAAGTAAAAAAAATGTAATAATAATAATAATAATAATATTGTATAATATAATAATAATTTTACTTCGCCGAAGTGAAGCCTGTTGGCTCTTATCTCAGTAATTGTATTAGTGCACCTTTTGGCAACTCGTACAGTAAAGAAATAAGCTCTGCTCTACTGCAACCTCAGTATTTACATCTGGCTCTACCTACTCACTGATGAGACCTCAAAAAAGGTCGTAACCGGTCTGGGTAGTGACCTTCTCTCATAATGTATAACAGCATACGTCTCCTAGGAGTTGGGTTTTACATTATGGGAAAATACTAAGGACAGTGATTGGAACTTACTCCACCTTTACTACGAGTTGCCCTAGCATGTACCACGTGTTGGCTTACGCTTGGACTCGCCGAACTTTTATAGTTTTCTATATTCGGCATGAAACTCTTAGATTAGATTTCCTATCTTTGAATTTCTTATAATAACAATAATAATAATAAAGGTAGTGATTCACTATGAGACGAAATTCGCTATATGCCAGTGGTTTGGATCCTAACATGCGACAGGGGTATGCTTGTATTTTTTGAGAACGATAGCAAGGCGTCATTCTTATCGTTGTTTACAAATTAGCATTAAACTCGAGGTGCTAATGCTTTTTCTTCACATCGCCTGTCTTGAATTAATCATTTGTTTTTAAAATATTACTGCCAATGAGAATATTACAGCATAGAGTACTTCCAGAAAATAATCACATAAGACAGATGAGTCGTTCTATCTTTAGGACACCTTCATGAACGTGATTTTCGGTAAAAACACACATTTCATAAACAAACATCGTTTGCTGATTAAATTGCCGTTTTGATTGGTGAGAATCGGAGTTTACGCTCAATTTACGCTCAATAGACAAAACATTAGAGATACCTACCTAATAGGGCGTCGATCCTCTTCTAGAGCGAAATTAACAGCCTGTACTCTGCGAGGCATTGACTCCCCCAAATGCCGGAGGTAATTCCACCCATGCCTGTTGAAGCATTTTCCACAACTGCGACTTAGACTTCGGTCTCCGAGACATGGATCTAATATCCCGCTCTACGACATCACAGTGAGATTCGATCGGATTTAAATCCCGATTTGAGGCCACTGGATGGTCTCAAATACAGGTAAGCATTCGTCGACCCATGCCTGGGTAGTTGCGGCCATGTGAGGGGGGGGGGGGACGCATTGTCCTGCTAAAGCAGATCATCGGCTGCAGGATGCGTGAAGGCCATGAAAGTGTGTAGGTGATCAGCCAGCACATTCCGGTAGCTCGCAGTGTTTAAGGACCTATCCAGACACACTGAGGAACCTAATGTGTGACATGAGAAGGCGCCATCACAGAGCCGCGACCTCCTTCAACAAAGCCGACCTGGCTTCATGCTGTTGACGCTACATACCCCACCCTCCGGTCAGCTCGGTACAATTGATAACGGGATTCATCACACCACACGCCTCTGGTCCTGTCTGCAGAGTTCAAGTTTTGATAATCCTGACACCAGGCGAGGCATAGTGCTGATGACGAGCTGCATACACGATTAGGGCATACGCTTCCGTAGCCCATAGTATGCACGGTACGCAGTACCGTTCGCTCACTGACGGTGCTTGGACCTGTAATTGAAACGATGTGATTTGTGCGACCGGTGTCCTGCATTTGGTCGGTATGAGCGTGCATAGTCTACGTCAATCCTGGTCATCAACGGCGTGTGGTCGGTATACTCCATGTTGTTCGTATACTCGCGGTAGACCCTTGACACGGCTGCCCTCAAGAACCTTTGGGTTCTTACCACTTGGGCTATAGAACGACCTATCTGTCTTGCGCCGATAATAAGTCCACGATATCAAAGTCGCTAAGATCGCCACATCGTCGATTGCGATGCACTGTTGGAAAGCCCCAATGCCTGCCTATTTACCCTCCGCGTTCGGTTTGGTTACGTTTCACTCTGTGATCGATGGAACACTATCAAAGCATAAATTTTCTTCTTTTCAGATAAAAAAAAGCGTAGTTGTTCTTCGTGAATTTATTTCAAATATGTAAATAGCGGATTACTTTTCGGAAACGAATGCAAAATATCATTTTGACAGTTTTCTTTGTTTGTTTTTTACCTTGAAGTCAGGGAACAGGGATAAAACTTGCATCAGTGCTTGTATTTTCGCCTTTCAACATGAATCACGAAGCCATTTAAGCATCATGCTTGGTTATAAAATGGCATACGAATGGCGATAAAATAATGAAGAACATGCTTTCCTGGAACTCCTTAATACAAGTGGAGCATTGGCTGAATGGAGAAACTCGCATATTTCTTGGATAAATGGTCGACACGTTTCAACCATTTATCTAAGAATGATAACCTGCCATGTGACCGCGCGCGTGTCATATACGAACAGTCATCTAATCATAAAGGATGGTTCTCCATTCTCACCTGTTGCAGTCTCATTGAATAATTTTGAGATGCAGGGCAACGAGATTTTCGTAGCCGCTAGAAAAGCTGAAGAACTGCAAGAAACTACCATGACCAAATCGACTGTCTGCGATTAATTCTTTATGTTTTCCTTCATTTTTAATGTATCAATTTGATGCCCCGAATAAGGAGCTACATCAAGAACATTAATAAATGATTTGCCCAATTAATAACCACATGGTATCATGAAAAATAATTAAAATGTATCTTTTAACATCGCGTGTAACACGATCTTCCAAAAACGCAATCGTATATGTTAAGGTACGATTTTCATTCCACTGGCAGTCCTAATCACCGAGTGTCTGGTCATTTGTCCCTCCTTTATCATCCCTGATTTGTCACTTTCACATCAATAGTACTCGAAATTTTAATTCATATTAAAATATTAATATGAATATTAATATTTTAATATTAATATTCTAAATATTAATATCTAACTCTAAATATTAATTGATTTCAATTAAGAGGGAGATGTTAAATCCGTTTTATTTTTAATTCATAATTCATAGCCTTTTGGCTTATTATTAATTGATTTCATTCATCAATAATCGTTGGCTTTCTTCTTGCATACCTGATGATCATCTGAAGATTGTCTTTCTATTTGCAGGTATCCTAACAAGAAAAATTTCCACTCAATCCTTCATTTAATGATTTTCCTCTTAGCTTTAAATTATTTCACTGCTGTATTAATTTCATTTATTTCTCCTTACGATATCTCCTGAAGAAATCTTCAGATAGAAGGTGCTCTCTTGAGTGTGCCGATATGATTCGCATTAACTAATTACGTTACGAAGCAGTTTGAACAACGTGTACTCATCACTTTCTCTGCTTTCGAAAGTTCGATGTTTCCAGCTCGGGATCAGATTATATTTCCAAAAAAATCAACGCGATTCCTCTGAGAATGTGATTTGCGTCGGAAACGGAACTCGTTTGCAATGTTCCATTTTTGGAGACTTGTCAGCAGAAAACCTGACGGCTGTCTTAAAGTTACGCTAAAATCCCACAGGACTCAAAAGAACATTGTTACGTTTACGAAGTTCTGAAACCTCCTTACTTGTTCACTCTCAACAAGTGAGGCGGTATCAAAATACGTCATCTTTTTTTTGTACCTCTTAATGGTTATAAGTCAGAGTTAACGCAAAGGATTTCAAACAGCTGTACATAAATTGTCGAGCTTCAACGTCTTCTTTTATGTTTGGGAAAGACAAACAATACTTTCTGCCAAAGGAATTCGTTGCATTATTTGTGGAACTGCTTATTTTAGTCAAACTGGAAAAATGGTAAAAATGTTGACAAAATTTGAAAGTCAGAAATTCATCCAGCAAAACAGACCAAGAAGAACGGACGTGACTGGGAGATAGTACGTAGTATGCATTCCAAAATGATAATAACGGTAGCTGAAAAGAACGTACAGACAGCATGAAACGAGATATCCTCCCAACACACACACACACACACACACACACACACACACACACACACACACACACACACACACACACACACACACACACACACACACACACACACACACACACAGAATCTCTTTAAAAGATACGATCGTTCTTAGAAGTCAACTTTTATATGAAAGTCAGATTTTCGTGCTTCTTCACTCTTTTGTTCTAAACGGAAAAATCATGGTCATCGGCCATTTTCTGTCCACTGCTGGAAAAAGCTTCCTCAAAGTCGTCCGTTCCGCTCTATCTGGAGCTCTTCTGTGCCATTGAGTTCTAGCCATCTTTTCAATCGCATCCTAGCAACATCTCTTTCATCTTCCCGTAGCTCTCCATCTCTGGGATCCAATTCAGATATCGTTTTTGTCTATTTTGGAATGACATTTCTTGCAATATGATCTGCCACCTGCCCCTTAAATGGTTATTACAATGACTCTCATCCTGCTCTGAAGTCTGACTGATGTTGGAGCTCAGAATATTTAGAGGGCAATGAGCATGTCTTATTTCCAGCTGGGTCTTTTTAATGGCTGTTGCAATGTATCTCACCCTGTTCTAACCTAATTAGAAATGATTGTATAAACTTTCATTTCTCGGCAGTTGATCGTCTGAATGTAGTTCATCATCGCTAATTTCATTGACCTTGACGTTAATTGCAACAGCATACGGCTCTGAAGCTGTCCGATTCTACAGTACACAGTTATAATCCATGCGTTAGTTATTCATATGCAACGTTGATGAACGCAGTATGGTCACTTCCGTACCATATAGGGTTTGAGAGTGAAGCCATCTTCTAAAAGGAGTGGCAGATACCCTTTTTACAGAGTGGGTAAGACCATCACAAACATCCATGGTTGGATTCAAACCAGCAGCATCTTGGCTGGAGAGCGGATACTGTATCAACCCGGCCGGCCCAAGTCATGCGCCCACATGCATATTATGAGTTTATAGAAGTCTTTCAAACTGCATTAATCTTCCATCAGTACCATGGAACTTTTCCCTTCATGTATGACTGAGACGAAGTCGAAATATCGGTGTTGTATTCAAGTAATTTCCATTGAAATATTCCAGAGCACGTCGAAAATAAGACGAAAATGTAAACTTCTACTTTTTGTAGTATTTTCGTAATTGGACAATTAACATTGACAAACACTTTTGATTTATTCCAATGAAATATCGAATGTGTGGTTTCTGTGCTTACATAACTAAAATTTGTTTCAATAGTGTACCATCTGAAGTGCTAGTCATAAATGGCTGCAATCTTGTTTGCGAAGAAATACATCTGAAAAATTTAAAAACAAAGATCCATACCGACATTTTTGAAAAGAATTATTCTGCTACTTAGCGAGAAAATTTTCTTATGTGAGTGATATTCTTTATTCTTATATCCACCAGTTTTCGCTAAATTAACGTGAACAAAGAGGCCATTTCCATGATTATGAAAGCTGGAAATTGCATTTTAATTTATTTTAAATTACCGATGCAATAACGTCAAAGTTTTATTTTTCGAATTAATGTAGTTAGCCTAAAAAGGCCATCTGAATTTGCACAATAAGATGTGATGTTGTGCACACCATAATCTTTCTTACATAAAAGTCATTTAGACTCTGGCTTAGTATTGCTACTGCGGTGGGATTTTGGTATGAATGAATCAATCGACCGTGAGATGCGGTGATTGATTTTATATGAGATGCCCATATAGGGTAACGGATGGCAATGCTGAACCAATGAAGTTTAACTGAGGTTCGGCTGTTGCTGTTATCCTGGGTTAATGAGTTCGCTCTCTTAGGTATTGCCCTAAGGGAGCACTTTGAGTCTCCGGGGAAAGTGTTCTCCGGCACGGCCCGCTGAGGGGTACTTGTCGGTGAATTATTTTCCTCGGAATGTGAGCGGTTCTGCTCGGTAATCGAGTTTCACTGAGTAGAACCAACGCTGAGATTTGGACGGTCTTTCGCCCACGAATGAGTGGCCTAGAGATCGTCCAATATTTTTGAGATATCACCTTTACTTAAACATTCGGTGATTGATTCATTCAATCCAATCAATCCAATACCCTTGGAGGGTAATGGATAACAATGCTGTAGCTAATGAAGCTCTAACTGAGGCTCGGCTATTGCTGTTATCCTCCTGCCATGATCAGAGCTTTAATAATAGCTCAATAACCTTATCCCTACACTGTCCGCTACAGATAACGGGGAATATGAAAAGCATTCTTGCTTCGCCCCTTTAAGCCAGTCCTTATAAGTACTATAAGGACTACTGCGGTGGGGACCAGAAAAAAAATGGGGGGGGGGGGGGGGTACTCTTTCTTATTTCTTACATAAAAGTCATTTAGACTCTGGCTTAGTATTGCTACTGCGGTGGGGACCAGAAAAAAAGGGGGAGAAAAGTCGTTTTTAGGACTTCCAGGGTAACAAATGGCAATGCTGTAGCCAATGAAGTTTTAACTGAGGCTCGGCTATTGCCGTTACCCAGCCATGACTAGAGCTTTTTAGCTCAATAACACTCCATCCACACAGATTCTCCTCATTCAGATGACGGGATAAAGAGTCAAGGACTCAGTCCATCGCCCAGTTCTTATAAGAACTACTGCGGTGGCTAATATCCTTGGAGGGTAATGGATGGCAATGCTGTAGCCAATGAAGTTCTAACTGAGGCTAGGCTATTGCTGTTACCCTCCTGCCATGATCAGAGCTTTAATAGCTCAATAACACCTTATCCCTACACTGTCCTCTACAGATAACAAGGAAGATGAAAAGCATTCTCGATTCTCCCCTTTATAAGAACTACTGCGGTGGCTAATATCCTTGGAGGGTAATGGATGGCAATGCTGTAGCCAATGAAGTTCTAACTGAGGCTAGGCTATTGCTGTTACCCTCCTGCCATGATCAGAGCTTTAATAGCTCAATAACACCTTATCCCTATACTGTCCTCTACAGATAACGGGGAAGATGAAAAGCATTCTCGATTCTCCCCTTTAAGCCAGTCCTTATAAGGACTGGCTTAAAGGGGCGAATCGAGAATGCTTTTCATCTTCCCCGTTATCTGTAGGCTTAAAGGGGTGAAGCGAGAATGCTTTTCATCTTCCCCGTTATCTGTAGAGGACAGTGTAGGGATAAGGTGTTATTGAGCTATTAAAGCTCTGACCACGGCAGCAGGGTAACAGCAATAACCGAGCCTCAGTTAGAACTTCATTGGCTACAGCATTGTCACCCATTACCCTCCAAGGATATTGCCAACGCATTCTCACGGTCGATTAATTCCAGTCGTTATAAGCATAACGCATAACGTTACTGGCTGGATGGGTGAAGCAAAAATGCTTTTCTTTTTCCCCTTTATCTCTGTAAGTGATACTGTGAATAAGGTATTATTGAGCTACCTGCTCGCTCTCTTGGGGCCTGAAGCTAGTGATGTTTGGTGTGTAGTAGAATAGATTTTGGTCTTCTGTATTTGCAGTGTATTGCTTCACTGTAGTTGTTGGCTTGTTTGATCAGTGGATTTGAGTGCAGGGTTGCCTTGAAAACGAATTTCTCAGCTAAGTCGTAGAGATGCGAGCGGATATAAGGGATGTTTACTTCTCGGTGGATCTGGGAGTTTCTTATGTACGATGGGGCATCTAGGATCATTCTTAGGCACTTGTTCTGGATTCTTTGTAGTTTTTGTATGTTGGTTTCTGAGGTACGACTCCATGCTGGAGAGGCGTAGGTGATAACTGGGCGAATTACAGTTTTGTACAGAGTTAGCTTGTTTCTTACATCTAGTTTGCTTTTGCGGTTGATCAGGGGGTAGAGTTGTGCAATTACTCTAGATGTCTTCACTCCTGTTAGTTTGATGTGATTACTAAATAGCAGTTTGCTATCCAGTTTCACACCAAGATATTACTTCTGTTACCCATGGGATCTTGAGTCGGTGGAGCTGGATGTCATCCTTGCTGGTGACTTTTCTTCTGGAGAATAGCACAGCAGAACTTTTCAGGGGTTTTACCTAGATCCTCCAATCTGTTAGCCAAGTTTCTAGTGTGTTGATGCTGCCTTGCAGCCTTCTAATTGCTAGCTGAGGGCTGCGAGATCTTGAAAGCATCGCAGTGTCATCCGCATATAATAATGCTGTAATGATATTTCTCGTGTTTGGGGGGGATATCAGCTGCATAGATCGAGAACAGTAGAGGTGCTAAGAGGGAGCCCTGTGGCACAGTCGTTATAAGGACTACTAAGCAAGAATCTAAATGACTTTTATGTAAGAATGATTATGGGGTACACAACATCACATCTTATTGTGCAAATTCAGATGGTGTTTTGCGGCCTAACTACATTAATTCGAAAAATAAAAATTTGCAAACTATTATTTTTTATTTATTAAAAACACGAGGAACAAAAACACTTAAAATATAAGTTATAAATTGTAATGTGTGTGTGATAATTCGCAAGAGTTGCAAATTGTCCTATTGAAACGAAAACTGAAAGCGGCCCAACAAATTATTAAATAAATTCAAAATATAGAAATAATCAATACTTTCCTAAACACCTTTTATTTACCAAAAGGAGTAGTTAGAGATCTTTTAGCCTCAACTAACTCTGAAAAAGAGGCAGGCAACAGATCATCTCTTAATGTTAACGACTGCTAAGCTTTCTATTTGAAGGCCTCAAATAATCTTATTTCTACAGTCATTTTTATCAGTTTGGGCGTTAAAAACCACGAGGAGGGAAAAAATTAATAAATGTGTAAGTAATTAAAATAGTTTTGCATTCGACAATTAGAATGAATTTATTTCTAACTTTTTTCTAAATATATTAGTTTAAAAGTTTATCACAAGGTTTCAAAAACACCTAAATTTGAAATAAATAAGTAACATATAAATTGTTTTGGTGGTTTAACTAATCAATCGACCGTGAGATGCGGTGATTGATTCATTCAATCCAATACCCTTGGAGGGTAATGGATGGCAATGCTGTAGCCAATGAAGCTCTAACTGAGGCTTACTGTTACCCTCCTGCCATGATCAGAGCTTTAATAATAGCTCAATAACCTTATCCTTACACTGTCCGCTACAGATAACGGGGAAGATGAAAAGCATTCTTGCTTCGCCCCTTTAAGCCAGTCCTTATAAGGATTGTTTCAAAGCCCTTGTGGTGGCCGCGATAAGAATAGCCCCTGTAGCCCAAGCAAGTTGTACAGGCGACTAAAACGGGTACCCTTGGAAGGTAATGGATAGCAATGCTGTGGCCAATGAAGTTCTAACTGAGGCTCGGCTGTTGCTGTTACCCTCCCGCCATGATCAGAGCTTATAGCTGTATATATTATCCCATCTATGCATTTTATTCTACAGATAATGGGGAATATGAAAAGCATTCTTGCTTCGACGATCTAGCCAAAAAAATTGTTTTAAAGAACTAGCTTTATATTATTAATAATTTGCAAAAAAAATATGTTTTGTTATTTACGTTCGTCGTGTGCTAAAGTGAAATTTCTTTCTCGTGATAAGTCGGAACACTGCTGACGATCAATACCAGTGTGATGTTACTCGATCTTCTGAAAGCGCTATTTCAGATATCTGATTGCTAAATTTTCATTTCTTAAACTCTTCGGGAAAATATTAATATCCGGCTAGGGAACATGTCTACCACAGATGTTAGTCGACGGCTTTAGTGTGAGAAAACAATCTTTGCAACGCCCACATGGTGAGCAACCATTTTTGCTCTTACTCACGAGAAAAGCCAACATATTATGATCCTAATGGATCTAGCCACGATGCTATTTTAGGGTTTCGAAAACAAGTGACGAGAGAAGCGTAGGCCGTTAAGGAGAAGGACATAAATCTAGGCATACTTGTCATGCAAATTAAAAGGTTTGGGGAATTTCACAGTTCATCCTACTCATATAAAAATAACTGAAGACGCTACTAATGTTGTTACTACATTCAACTCAACGTAATTACGTTCGACTCTTTGCCAAAGAGCACACAATGTGCTCATTAAATAACGATACAGATTTTTGCTGGAGTACTGAGCCCATAAAAATAATCGTGGAATATCGATTTAACCGCTAGAATATGCCCTTCTAACGAGCTCGTGCGCGTTAGGATAGCTTAATTAGTTTTCGTGCAGACGCTGTTTGAGTGAGGCGGAAAATTCGAAAATGATTAACGAAGATCGTGCTATTTTGGAGAGGATCATGAGTGGCAATGCATCGTGGTGCTTCGAATATTTCCCGGAAACAAAACGCCAATCTCAAGTCGAAACAGTTCTGATTATTTTCGTAAACTTTCATGGAACTGTTCATAAGGCATTTGATCCAAAGCTCCAAACGTTTAGCACTCTCAGTACTATCGCGGTGCCATATAACGTTGGAATCAATGCGTGAAACTCGTGAGTGGAGGAGCAGTGCAAACAAACAATTGGTTAGTGCTGCATTACAATTCGCCAGCACACTGCGTGCGATATACTTTTAGGTTTGTCTCTTCTAAATCCAACAGATTGCTTGAACACCCTCCATTTTCGTTGGATTTCGCTCCAGTATTTTTTCTTTTGTTTCTGAAGGTGAAATTCAAAGGACGCCGGTTTGACTCAGTGGAGGTCATCTAGAAGAGATTGGCCGACGTGCTCAACGGTGTACCTTCAGAAGCCAGATTTTGGAAAATATGTATGAAAACTTTGTATTGAGTTATTGAAAAAGTATATTAAGAATAAATTAATGAATCATCTTCCTTATACAAATTCCGTGTCGATATTTAAAAGGCACAGTCCATATTATATAGTTATAGCCCGTAAGGTTGAATATCACTCTTACTAAATACTCATAAATTCATAGAAGAAAGGAAGAGACGGTGTCCATCTTTATTAGTTTTTCGTTACTAAGGAACGAGCAATGTCTTATGAATGATTTTATTTAATACAATTCTGATTTTTAAGTCCTTCCTGTAAATATCTTTCTTTTTAACTGTTCTTTACGGCAAAGTGGATAATAACACAACTTTGTTTCTTTCTGTAGACGCTCTTTCTTTTAAAATACTTCCTAGTATTATTTGTTAGATTTCTTACGAAATCTAGCACATATATTCCTAACGAACGTGCAGTATCAAAATTATAGATTAGATTTGACATGATCATTGCACAGTTTTTTCTTCTCTTGCGAACAGAGAACTATAAGAATTATGTATAATATTGTTTCATATGAGCTTCCATAACTCAGTAACGACGATGACGACGGGGATGTAACGGATATTTATGGGTTTTTTTCCTTTTATATCTGAAAGTACTAGTCTCATAAGTGGATGGAATGATCTACCGAGGTATCTTTTTTTTTCTTTACCGTAAGGCAGCCGAGATGTTACAATGCAGGCCTATAACTTTGGGTTTAATAACAACGCAGAATATTTCAATGATTTATTGACTCCAGTGGACTTTTTTTGTTTTATATTCGTTAACTGCTCTACTACAGAGACTAAGAGGGTTATTTATATTTAATAGCTCCTTACTCTTTAGGAATACCTATTATACATTTTTCATGCATATACAATATCCTTCTTTAAATAACATTCACGTTCTATGGCCACTTTCCAAGCATGATTTCCTTTCGACAAAGAAATGTATTATTATTATTATTATTATTTCAGTTCTCCAGGGAATCAGAAAGTCATCGAGGGAGGCCATATTATTCTCACCAGCTGTCATGCCTATTCTTTAATTCATTTATGCTACTTGCACATAAAACATCCAACGGCAATTCATTCCAATCACACACACACACTACTCTATGAGAAGAAAATCTAGTCCTAACCCACTTTTTGACAGCATTCCTTCTTAACTTTTAACACTTTCTTTTGCACTCTCTCTACTCTATCAGAATCATCACCGAAACAAGGAGACAAACCTGCGCGCAATAGCCCAAGTGAAGTCTTATATCTTTATCTTATATTTTACATCCATATCTTTACATATGAAGACTCGTTTCAGCATTATCATTTTTCTCTGAGTTGTATTTATAATTTTTGCTATGTGATCCTTGAACTTCAACCTCCTGTCTACTAACACTCCAAGATCTCCAGCCTCATCAGTTTCTTCAAGCATAATCCCATCGATATAACACGAGAGATATTTCATCATGACAAAGTGCATATCTTTATTTATTAACAGTGAAGACAACCATTTTCACATGTCTCAATTCCAGCCTATTCAAATCATTTTGCAAGCACTGCATATCAGCAGCATTCCTGAAAACCCTACCTATCTTTGCATTATCAGTAAATAGCTGTATTTCGCTTGTCAGATCCTTGTGGTACACCCCTTGTTTGCTTAAACCTTGCAGACTCACATCCCCTGCAGACCATTTTTGATATCTGTCAGTCAGCCATCCTCTTATCCATGCTGATATTGTTTCTATCATTAGTAAACAGCAGTATGTTGCATGTCAAATACTTCTTAATGTCATTAATGTTACTTATTCATTATTATTACTTCACAAGTACGTTACTTACACATTAATATTGTCTTATCTTAAGCTTTTCATTAACCATTAAGATTCTTTAGATGTGAACTTAACAACCGCGACTGTCTCGAAGATAAGGTGGTTAACCCTATGCCTCCCGGTGTGTGTCCTATGTATGTAACTCGGTGTGTTCAGGGAGCCGGTTTGCTTATTCTGGTGAATGAAAAACCCGAGTTTCCGTATGAAAAAATCCCTACCTTCGTATGAGCCCGGCTAACTCACCTTTAGAGACCAGATAAAGATTCCTCACGTTTTGGACGGGAATCGGACACAGGTTTTTCCGACCAAAGGGGTTCGTCTATATCGACTGAACTACGGAGGCTCTAATACATTAATATTACAGTTACTTATTCCGTAGCTTTAATAAAAAATCTTCAGACTCTTAGTCAAAAAATAGCCACGTATTAGGTTCGTGGTGAATAGATCTATTTTTAGTCTTGGTTCCTAAACGTGAAAGGCTCTTGTAAAGAAGACATGGCAAATGCTAATAAAGGAGTGTTCACATATTACGCAGCGTTCCTGGCATAAAGGGGTTATGTTAGTGGGGAGTTGAAGTCATATTGGCTATGTTGCTAAGAACTGAAACACTTCGCATAAATAAAATCAAAACAAAAAATGATATGTGGCATTAATGTTATCCCAAATGCCTTCTAGAAGCACTCGAGTTAGATGGATTAAAAACCTGGCAGCTGCAAAAGGCCGCTTCGTTCCGCCCAGCAACCTCCATATTCAGAACGAATTCCACAACTCATAGGCCCTTGGGTAGGGCTTGAATTAGTGGACTTAAGCAGCCTTTAATTAAGACTGAGGAAGCAAATCAAGCCTGGATGAATATTATATATATATATCCATATATTAAAAGGTAGAGGTGATAGGGTACATCCTTGCCGTACTCCACTTGATATGTCTTTCCATTCTGACATTTGCTGTAATTTGACTGCTTTTTTATATCCTGTGTGTATTTCTTGAATAGACTGTTGGTGACATTTGGTACACTTAGATGGGTTAATATTTTAAATAACTTTTGTGTATTAATTTTATCAACTGCTTTTTCATAATCAATGAAGGCCAAGTCTGTTTGTTTTTGAAATTCTCTTTTTATCGATTAATAATTTTAGAGTAAAAATGGAGTCTGTGCAGAGCGGCATTTTTGGAATCCGTTTTGTCCTTCTAGTAGTTTGTTGTCTTTACTAGCTTGAGATCATAAAATAATTTCTTAAAATAATGTATCCGCATATCCTATTCTTACGGTTGCATTTATATTATTTAAGTCTCAGACTGAGTTCCTTAAGATGTTTTGTTTTGTTTGGCTTCTCATCTATAAAGATTCGTTATTTGTATTCCTAATAAACCAGTTTCGCAATTCCGGATGGAACGTTACCATTTATTATTGCTTCACATTCTTTCTTCGCGTATGCTATTTTCGTCTCTTTTCTGTTTTTTGGGCATAGTTTTGCTAATTTATCTGTTTTTTTCTCATGTGTTGCAATTGCTTCATCATTATCCAAGGATCTACAAAAATAACAAAGAATACAATCGCTCATTAGCCTTCCCGTATTTTAGTGAATAGGTTACAGTCATGAAACAGAAAGCATTCATCTCTTACATCTGCCAGAGATGTCTATTTTAGGGGATCGATGTGTATGACTAATAGTGTCTTCTTCTGGAGCATGCTAGAATGAGTAACACAGAAGGTAAGATGTAGTAGTAAAGATACCTCATGGATTAAGGAAATAGAATCAGAAATGAAACAAAAACAAATGCAAAATGTCATTATCACTAAACAAATGGTCAGCCCACAAGCTATAAAATTTAAAAACTGGAGTGCACCTGGCAAAGACGAACTACATGGATTTTGGTTAATTATTTGTTGCAGTCAGGCTCAGTGGAAGATTGGATAATATCTGGGCACACTTTTCGTTTCATGAAAGATAAGGGTGCAAACCAAAGTACCTATCGTCCAATAAGATGTCTACCACCTATGCTTATGCTGTTCACTGCAATCATAGCAAATTCCATATACCACTACTTATCAGATAATCAGATTTATCCGATGGAAGAAAAAGGCAATTTTCAAAAATCTAGAGGAACAAAAGACTAGATCCTTATTAATAAAATGATTCTCAGAAATACAAAAAGACGTAAAAACTTAAACATGGCATGGATAGACTATAGGAAAGCATGCGATTCCCTCCCACACTCCTGGATCCTAAAATCACTACAAATATTTCGAATTAACAAAAACATATTTTTCTTTCTGGCTGCTGCAATGAAATCATGGAAAACAACTTTAATAGTGAATTATGAACGATTCGGAGATATCGGCATTAAATCTGGAATTTTCCAAGGTGATTCCTTGTCACCATTGCTCTTCAACATTTCTTTGATACCTTTGTCTATGATTCTGAAGAAAACAAAACTTGGATATGAAATTCCTAAATGTAATATCAAAATGTCCCGTCTGTTGTATATGGATGACTTGAAGTTATATGGAAAATCGGCCCAGCAAATAGATTTTTTACTGAACACAGTTCGTATTTTCAGTCAGGATATCAAAATGGAATTTGGTTTAGATAAATGCGCAATTTTATCTATTAAACGAGAGGAAAAAATTAACGAGACTATAAATTTTAATTTTGATCAAGAAAAATAATAAAAGCAATTTTAGCTGACGAACACTATAAATACCTACGAATATTAGAAGCCAGTGACATTCTCCACTTCAACGTTAAACAACAGGCAGCATCAGAATACACCAAAAGAGTTAGAAATATTCTGAAAACAAAACTAAATGGATTAAACACAATTAGAGGAAAGAATTCTTGGGCTGTACCAGTGATCCGATACACAGATGACAAACTGGACCACAAAAATAGAAAACTAATGACTATGCATCATGAATTACATCCACGAAGTGATGTTGACCGGTTGTACCTAAAACGTGATATCGACAATAGCGCTGAGCAAATGCGTCAAGCAGATACACAAGAGGAGCTTCTGAAAGCAACAGGAAACAAATGCGATTACAAAAAAGAACAGCAAAATAACCGATATGTGCGCTGGAAAAATAAACCTTTGCATGGCCAATTTCTTAGAGATACTGAGGACGAAATTGACGTGAACAAGACGTGGCAATGGCTACAATATGGATATATTAAAAAAGAAACAGGATTTATTCTAGCAGCTCAAGAACAGACATTACAAACTAATGCAACATTTTTTAACATCAATAATAACAGCAAATGCAGATTATGCGATCAGAGAGATGAGACTGTAGAACATCTAATCAGTGCCTGCAGCAAAGATAGCTCAAACCGACTATAAATACCAAATTATTAAATACCAAATACAAAATTAGATATTTTAATGTCTATATCTTTTTCATCTTCATATTAACATATATGACATCTCAGGTATTTAAAAGCATTCACTTGTTCTAATATTTCATTATCTTTCAAATACCTGGGATGTGGCATATCTCAATATGAAGCTGAAAAATATATAGACATTAAAATATCTAATTTTGTTAAAGTACACGGCATCATAAATAATATATTTAAGCAATAGCTGGGACAAAAACACACTAGAATCAGACTAAATGGCATTCTATCTAAACCAGCTTAATTATATGGAAATCAAACATGAATCATAAAAAAAGAAGAATGGAAAACGGATTCAAACAGCGGAAATGAAATTTCTCTTACAAAGAGCTGAATGTACCAAGGGATCATAAATCAAATGAAAGAAAAATTACGATCCCTGAATATAAAACCAATTAACCCACTATACAAGTAAATATAAACAAATATGGTCAGAACATCTAAATCGAATGGAACAATAGCAGACTACCAAAAATACTATACTGATATAAAATAAATAGAAAAAAAAAGAATTGAATTGGAAGGCCAAGAAAGCGATGGCATGAGACCGCAACAGGCCACTTGGCCTAAAATCTATGATAGGGAGAAGAAGATGATGAAACAATGGTCTAAAACAGAATAGAAGCAACATACTGAATTAGTAATAAGTTAATAAATGTAAAGTCGGGCACTTTGATGTGATTAAATATCCAATGTCGTATTATATTAGTGGGATTATGATTAAAGAAACTGATGACGCTGGGGATCTTGAAGTTTTAGTAGACAGGAAGTTGAAGTCCAAAGATCATATATCAAAAATTGTAAATACAACTCAGAGAATAATGGCAATGCTAAAGGAACTTTCACATGTAAGGATAAGGATGTAATTGTGCCTCTGTACAAAGCCTTGGTAAGACCTTATCTGTACTATTGCGAGCATCTCTGGTCTCCTGGTTTCCATGGTGATTCTGATACAACAGATAGAGTCCAAATGAGAGTGTTAAAAATTATATCAAGATTGTGTAATACTGATTAAGGCAGATTGAGAATTTGTAGGCTGCATACACTAGCAAACAGGAGAAAGAGGGGTGATATGATTGAGATTTAAACCTCTGAAAGGGTCATACAGGATTTCAGTTGCTACAATGTTTTTATTTTATGGAGAGCGGAGAATGGACGCTAGGGCATCCGTGGAAGTTGACAATGAATGCTGTCAAGACGGGGATTAGGGCTAGGGTTTTCTCTCATAGGATGGTGCGTGATTGGAATTGATTGTCGCTGGATGTCGTGTGGGTAAGTAGCGTGAATTAATCGAAGAAGAGGTATGACAGCTTGTGCGAGCAGTATGGCCTCCCTCGATGAGTTATCTGCTCCCTGGAGGTTTCACTTAATCATCTTAGGTGGCATCTTTATATTGAAGGTTCGCAATTATGGTTCTATCCATAATGCAACACTTGGGAAAGTTATCTATATATAGTTTGATTGTAGATTCAAGAACACTGTGGTAAAAATTTTACCATACTCCATTAGCCTGCAAAATCACAGGTTCTCTATGTGGGACACACACTGTCCTTCAATAATAATATAATTATGCAGTATTTTGAAGGGTAGTGTGTGTCCCACATACTTGGTTAGAGAACCTGTGATTTTACAGGGTAATGGAGTATGGTAAAATTTTTACCACCGTATTCTTGAAATCATCCTGTTGTAGGTTGACGCATTCTGCTGCAAGTAATCCTTCCCAGACAGACGCACGAAAAGTATGACAATATTCCTGATCTACTCAGTTGTTATTCCTCCAGTCAGTGGTGACGTGCTCATGACAAGAAAACACTCTTTTTATCATCAGCGTAGATTGTTATGCAGGACACAAGTCTATGGATTCGTGCTGGTGTGGGCCTTCTTCAGTGTCGAACTTCTTCTGCTTGTGATTTTCTAAGGTTCGCTGTGCGTATAGCTGCAGCTTTCTATCTAACAGGGGTGGAAACGGTGAAGCTGTTTGAAGCTGCATCGTAACAGGGAACAGGACGTATTTTTCATTCCAACTGATCCTTATTTGGTAGTACACTACCATATGACAAACTGCGATCCTGCTCTTAGACTGCCTAATTCTTTATTTTCTGGTAATCTTGCACATCAGCAATCCATCTCCAATACAACTGGAGCTGCTTGAATGTTTTTTTATCGATTATTCTCATAAGATATATCTAGGTTTTGGACTTGAACAGACCGAGATAAAATAGCAACGAGCCAATAAACTTCGAATCATCATCATACTACGATCGACTCACTTAAATCCAGCTGTTGAACCGACCTTACTAATGCTGTTATGCTGAAGAATGGAAGGAAGTATACCAAAATAATGTAGAAAGTCTTCCCAGAAGCTTGAAGGCTGTTACAGCAGCCAAGGGGATCAACTTCATATTAGTATCATTCGATTAGGAGTTGGAATGAGTAGACGTTAGAATATTCTTAATCAGATTATGCATATACGACTGTATCAGCATGAGAATACACTCACGCTTCTTCTCACACGATACTTTAGAATGCATTGAGGCATCATGGAACAGAAAAACTTGAGTTAGTGCAGTGATGTAAACTCCTTTACTTCAGATCTGTTGGCTTAGACTGCATAATTTATCATAGTAATCAAGGATATTTTAGAGTATTGGAGTTTGACAGGTTTATAATTTCAAATTACAGCTTGTTTAACATAGCCGGAATATAAAAGTTCACAATAACTGTTGAATTTATATATGATATAGCCTGTTGTCTGAGGTCTTGCTAAACATAATTCTACTTATTCTGTAGTTTGCATGAAAGTAATGTTTAAGTACAACTGAAGAGTGATTATAGGCGTTTTAGTATTTTATGTTCTTTGTTTGGTCTCACACCTGGCAATGAAAGTCATTTCCTACGTAAATGGAATCACGGGAGGATTCAAACTCGATTAGAGATGCTTATACGCTAACCACGTGCCCAACCAGGCCGTCAATTTTAGGCAAATATTTGCCTGAACTCTTTCAAATTTCGACTTCAGTACAATTAAGTATTTCTTTTCCTTTTGTGTCTTAAACAAAATTCAGATGATTTATATGAACAAACTAATATGTAGCGATTTGCATTGCATATTTCGCACAAGAGCTTAAAATCTGAACAAGGGAGATGCATATACAACGGTATACTCATATTGTGCAAAGGCACATCTATTAAAGCTTATCTCGTAACAAAAACATCTAATATCAAAAAAAAAAACGTTGTCAAACATACTACAAAATGAAAAAGAGTAAAATAAAACTAAATCTGCTAACACCAGTTTTCCATATATGGAGTATGCAAGGCTGGTTTGGCCTAATCTAACTTTAGAGACAAACTGGTCAGTTCAATCTCTACCAGCAGCCAATCAAGATAGCAAGCACGATACTATCACTATACTTAGCAAACGAGGCAAGCAAGTGTTGCCATCTCATTGTTCCTAACCCTAACACAGTATATTATATGTCTGAAATAGTTTGGGTTTTACTATCGATTTCTTGAGTATGTGGGAAGAAAAATTAGGGTTTCCAGGAGATAAAAACCGGCTTGCTGTGCCCGAGGTCGATTAGCTCGGAAGAAGTCAAAAACAGTTAGAAAAAGTTCCTTTAGCTGGTGACTAGATTCGAACCAAAAATGTTTTTCCTTCAAAATGATTAGTGATATGTATGCAAACGTTACTTTTTACTGGGCTACAAATATGGAAATTCAGAAATAATAACTATTCTGACATTTTCATAATAGGCGTTTTGTTGTCGCTGTTGTTATGAGATAGTGATTGAATTTATTATTATTATTATTATTATTATTATTCACATAATTGATACACAGTCAAAACAAGATATCATATTAACAAAAGTTTGACTGGTAATACAGAACAATTCAGATTCTACCCAAGAATCTAAGAATAGTCCGTCAGGTAGCGTCGTAAAATATGGCTGTTCCAAGTAATGCTGTTTTTTGTAGGTCATATGGGGTCACTTCATTGATGCTTAATTGCTGTAAATAGTTGGACAGCTTCTTTGAAATTGCTCCAAGGGCACTGATAACAATTGGGATGGCTTTGGTGTGTAGTAGTAGTAGTAGCATTCCTTGCTTGGTATGAAAGATTTTTAAAGTATGGAGTCCATTGTTCAGATATACAGATTGGTGTTAGGAATTTCTTGTCAGTTAGGATCGATGTTGTCGGCCTTGTTTTCTTGCTTGCTGCAAGAATCCGGTCTATCAGACTTCTGCAGGTAAAACGAGCGATGGTTGGTAGTGGTCTCTCTTCGTTTTTTGTGGGCCTCAGTTAATAGAGACAAGGTCTGTGGTTATGACTGGAATGACAGTTTTGGTGCTGATCAGTTGCACTATGTTGCTTAAGTCTTCTGTCTTTTCTTTTGGTATTCCCTCTATTTGAAGTTATTTTTTTCGTTATTTTTGTGGTATGTGTTCGATTTGACATTTCAGGGTATTTACCTCTTTCCGCAATTCTTCATTTTCGCGCTTAAGGTTTTCATGTGCTTCTATCGCTACAGTTAATTTCGTCTTTATGTCTCGCACAGTTCCTAACATTTCTTTAAGGGTCACGTTGTTGTACTGTATGTAATGTTCATACTCCTCGAATTTTTTTAAAATTTGTTCCATGTGAGTATTTAGCAAGTCTTTAACGATAAGTTTACTTACCATATCATTATTAATCATATTCACCACATTATTATTAACCATTAAAAGTCTTTAACCATATATATTTTTACACTGTAATAGCATTTTATTTATCATAATACAGAGTATTTACATATATACAATGACGTATACTATTACATTTTCTGTTCAGTACAAAATATAGAGTACAGTGATTTTTTTAAATGTAAATGTACATAATATTTTTTTCAATATCACTATCGTAGCTTATTATTACACAGTCTATTTACATATACGCATGTTTCATATATATATCAGTATCTTCATTATTATTATACACCGAACTGACTGTTTTGTTACATAATTCCCAGTCTTTGAATATGACAATTAACGTGTAGTTGAATGAGGCCATTTAATCCCACCTACTTCGAAGCTTGGGTTAGATTTTATGAAGATAGTGGGGTTTAGCCTTCACTATTTATGTTGCTCTGAGTGTTTATGGATGGGATGTAGGCATTGGATGCTGGTGATTTGTGATGTGTATATTAGTGTTAATGGTATATTAACTTTCTTGATATATTTTCCAGAGTTCGTGTTTAATGTTCTGTAGTCATGTGTGTGTTTTAACCGCGCGGTTAGCCTTGTGGCTTTGCGCTTCGCAACCATATGCCTGGGGAAGGAGTGTCCCAGGTTCGATTCCCGTTGTAGACGTGAGGAATTTGAGGATCTTCCTCAGGCATAGCCAAGTTAGCCGGTCTTGGGCGCGGTCAGTAGGGTTTTTTCCTCCAGTTTATCTGGCGTTTTTCATCCCGCAAACCGGCCCCGTGAACATACGTCTCTAAAGTCAAAAATATATCCCCCCCCCCCCACAGCGGCAGACCAGGCGACGGGTCGGTTGGGAGTAGTACTAACAAGAAGTCGCATCTAAAAGTAACACGCGGACCACCCTGCATAGGAAGCGGGAATAACGCGTAGAAGAAGAAGAAGTCATCTATGTGTTTTAAATTTCTTGGTAGGTTGTTGAGTAGCGTGGGTATCTGATGTGCTCTCACAAAAGAACCGTATGAGTTGTTGAAGGGTGTGGGGATGTAGAGAGTTGCTGTATGTCGTGTTATACGATATGTGTCTCTGTTGTTTTGATAGGTGATTTTCAAGTAATTGCTTATTAATATTATGTAGTGTTTCAGGTTTTTAATGCTCAGGATTCTATATATCGCCATGTGCTGGTCGGATATTGGTTGTTGCGTATTAAGGTGTCCAAATCACTCTTGACACGATTTTCCTGTGTAATGTTTCTAATTTTGTTAGGTGGCTGTTTGATGTGTTTGCATAGACTGTTATACTGTATCTGAGTAGGGATTCGCAGATACCGTGATATAGGAGTTTTGTTTTTATGTTAGGTGGAATAATGTCTTATATTGAAGAGTTTTGCTGCGATGATGCGAAGTTTAGTATGTAGGTAACCTATATGTTTGGTCCATTTAAGGTGGCAATCTATCAAAAGACCAAGGTATTCTGTATGTGTTATAGGTTTGATTTCGGGACAATGGCAGGTTTTTTTGTTGTAATTGCAGCGGTATGTGTGACAGCGTATCGATAGTGGTGCGGAGCGCATGATTCTTCGGTTGTGAATTATTAACATCTGTTTTGTGGTGCCGTTTGATTAGAATTGCGTTTTGGTAGAAGTATGTTGTGATTTCATTTAGGTCTTGTTGTGCTTTGGAGAGAGCTGTATTGATGTCTGTGTGGAGTGATAGTAGTGCGGTGTCATCTACGTACTGAAATATTTGACTTCTTATAGCCATGTTGAATAGAGTGAGTGATAATATGACACCTTGAGGTACACCGTGTTTCATTTGTATACCCCGACTGTGACATGTACCTATTTTTGTTACTTGTGTTCTGTTTGAGAGGTAGTTACTGAACCATGTATGCAGTGTTCCTCTTATACCTTGAGTATAGTTTGGTGAGTAGTATGTCGTTTTCAAGTGTATCAAATGCTTTGGTTAAATCAAGCAGTATAAGGACGACGTACTTTTTCTACTTCTAACTACTACTAACTGCGCTCAAACCTGCTTAACTTTTTTGCGAGCCATTAGTATAAGATAACAATTCCTTTTTTTTTTTCTTTTGTATTAATGGAAAAATTTATATCAAACGGATACTTTGTATCGAATAGAATCTAATGCAAACACTAGCTGGCAGAAGCAGTCTTAGTGCGCTCACGAATGGAGACTAGAATTTTTCCTGCTTAGAGAAAATATTGGCGTCACAGCATTTCGCTTCAATTGGGCGATATATGAAAGATATTTTGATGGAATAGCCAACTGCTTCATTTCCATGGAGCTCAATATATGCTTGAAAGATGGCGCCCAGGAAAATAAACAAATAATATGATAAAGAAACATATAGGCTACTCAATGCAACTGGAGCTTTGAAACCAAAATGTTCTGTCAGTCAAATGGAAAGAAATGCAGACCAAGAAAATAAACACTTGCCAGTCAACAAGCCTCAAGTGGTGACGAAACCTTTATGGCTGATATTTCTGATAGTGGTACGGGCTTCAAAAAAGTAGTTCTTCCCCTGTTCTCAGAGGAAAAAAGAAGTATTGCGAGATTACTGTGGTCTCCGGATATTACACCAAGCGGTATACATCAACAACATAGCTTCCGCATATGGCGGGTGAAGAAAAACCTGCGCCTTTAGTGATTTAAGTGTTGTTGATATTTCTTTATATGCGATCATTCAAACATTACAATGTCTTGCAATATTACTGGGCACTGATACTGTGGTCCCTTTTGAATTAACAAATACACGTCAACATTGCATACATTGCAAAGCTCTTGAGTCGAACAGATTTACATACCAGCGTATGAATTTATATTCAAAATATAAACATTTCTTCTCGTATTGACAGTGGCCATCAACTGATAAATACCACTTCGTATGTCATTGAGAACACAGCAGGTCATGCAGTACTTTGCAATATCGGTGGATTCGAAGCGGACAGAAGCGACACCACGTTTTAAATGCTGTAACAGTCTTCGAATTGTTACTGCTTACTTACCAGAAAATATGAAAAACAAAAAACAAACAAACAAATGATTCATATTTGATATGTACAGTTTGAAAACCTCACAATAGCGAAATATTCAAAATAAGAATATTGGCAACGATCTCACTTTGCTATCGTACACATTCAAAAAACGGAAAACGTAGAAAGCAACAAAATTGAAGTGTTTGCATTGTTCCAACAGTTTCCAAGCGGAAACACTTACAGCAATTTCGATATTCGAAAATAATCTGTGAATGATATATATTAAATATATAATATTTAATATTGTACTAGTAAATAAACTGTTAAATAGTGTTGTTGTAAATGGATATAATAATAAGATGATCTGTACAAATAAGGAAGTCATTTTGCCTCTTTACAACGCCTTAATAAACCATAATCTAAATTACTTTGTGTAAATCTGGTCTGTTGTTTCCGAGTTCATGCTCATGTGGTGTAGAGAAGATGCAAAATACTGTATGATATCGGCTGTGGAATGCGGATGAGAAGAGAATGTGAATTTATAGACTGCAGACGATAGTAAACAGGAGAAAGAGGAGTGATATGATACAGATCTACAAAGTTCTAAAAAGATCATAGAAGATACCAGTAGATGGAAGTTTTCATTTTATGGAGGATGAAGAGGGGACTAGAGGGAATCAATGAAAGTTGATTATGCGGCTATTCTTTTCCTATTACATTTCTTTGGAATCCGAGTTCCACATTCATAAGTCGCTGTTGGAAAAACCGTATCATCCAGAATTCTCAAGTTTGTTCTGGTGGAGATAGTCTTCTGAGCAGCAATTTTTCACATTAATAATGGATCTCAGGTATTTGAACTTGCTGACTTCCTAAATTCTTTCTCATTTAAGATATCTCTTGTTTCTCAGGAGCTTGTCTGTTTATATGTCCTTTGAGAACAACAATCTTTGTCTTACTGTGATTGAATTGAGGTCCTCTTGTCTTACTGATCTCGTTAATTTTGTCGTACAAGGATTCCTCGTACTTTTTCCTTGTCTTTACAAAGGGGTACTGTATCATCAGCGTACCTCAGATTACTGATCAGTCTACAATCTATGCTATCCTAATTCCTGTGTTAAGCTCATCCAGTACTTCACGCATGATGTCCTCAGCGTATATACTAAACAGGTGATAAGAAAGTAGGCAGCCTTACTTACCTCCCTCTCCAACCTCAAACCAATCAGTTAATCCAGCATCTGGATTGGCACTTTTCAGTGATCTGTCTAAGGCAAAGAATCTTATCTCTGGTACCGTTTCTTTTCCCAAAACCTGCTTGTTTCTCGGGCATCTCTGCTTCACTTTGGCCTCAGTTCTATTTAGAATGATTTTTAATAAAATCTTGCTTTCATGAAAGATTAGAGTTTTACAATTCTTGTAATCCTTCTTATCTCCCTTCTTGTGAAGTTGTATGACTATCGACTTCTTCCAGTCTCTAGGCCATGATCGTATCTCCCATATCCTTGTAATCATTCTATGAAATACTCATCCCCCCCACCCCCTGTAAATCACATCGCGCGTTATCTTTACGCAATGTCAAAACCTTTAAGAAAGTCTATATCTGAAGAAGAAAGCACCAGTTCATGTTATTCCTCTCTCTCTCTCTCTCTCTCTCTCTCTCTCTCTCTCTCTCTCTCTCTCTCTCTCTCTCCCTCTTTCCCGTTCATCGAAAATCATTCATCGAAAATGCATTGATTTTCAGAACTATGCGATACATCTAAGGTAAAACAGTATCAAATATACAAAGAAAGGATATTCATAATCTCCGTCCGTTATTACCAGTCACACACATTACTTTAGTACTTCATATTTACTGTTGTAATAACGTAAATATACTCCATGTGCTCGTAGTTCAGTCAGATTAACTCTGTGATGTGCGCCTTCCGGCTGGGTTTCGAGTTTCGCCTGAGATGCAAGTAACCATATAAGAAAGTTTCAAGGAATGTAATTTAACAAGTCTCCTACACAAGTAGAAAGATTTTCGCTCCCAAACTCTTGGTTTCTCGATACTAAAGCAGACGAACCTGTTTTGAAGTAAACACGCAGTAATACAATCACGGCATGCTTTTTCCAACTGTCATTCAAACTTTGCAACAAACCAGTGTATAAAATACAATATTATTCCTTCTATTTATCCAAATAGTAGCGAATAGTATTTTAAAATTTTAGAATCATTTAGTATTTTTTAAATGTTTGAATCATTTAGTCATTTAGTTCGTTTTTTTTTTTAATTTTTGCCAGAGCATATTAGCGACGATCGATTCCGCTTCTTATTCCATTAAAGCAAAGTTGGTTGCTTGTCGCAGTTGGAGAATTTATTGATCAGCTTATTATTCAATTACGTATTTGATATTCCCTGAAAAAGTGATGCAGGATTGTGTGCTTTCCTGGAATTAACTGCTCTTTCTAATTTAGAATTAACCAACCGGCAGTAGTTAAAATTTATTGCTCATATTTAGCGTTCAGTTCAAGGGCATTTTAAAGTCGAAATAAAAAACAAAAAAAGATTTCTTATCATGGTAGCTAGCCGGAATATTAATTTTAGATTTATAAAAAAAGTAAGAACTGAAGCCCCTCCACATTTTCTCTCTCTCTCTCTCTCTCTCTCTCTCTCTCTCTCTCTCTCTGTGTGTGTGTGCGTGTGTAATTTATTTGAATTCTTGTGAGAATTCTTTTGGTGAAATAAATTTGAGAGAGAGAGAGAGAGAGAAATTTATTCGATAAGGTGATTAGGGATGCAAAAAGAGAATCGATAGGAAGAATGTTGCATGGTTACTCGAATATAAGATCAAGTTGGCAATATCGGGTTCCAAATGCGGTTTTGAGGAATAAGTATCGTTCAAATTTAATTCATCCGTAGGCGTTTAACTTTAAAATACCATCACATCGGGACATGATTGTATTTAAAACTGCCAAAGGCTCTTCGATAGTTAGTTATCATAATATAATTGATTTTACTGGGAATATATACCCATGAGCCAAACCATTGTGACCACCTACTTAATAGCGTGTTATCCTGTCGGCGAGATAATTGCTAGCATCCGTCTTGGTACTGACTCTACTAGATCGAGGAAGGTGTTCTGAGGACTAACTTGTCAAAATTTTGGTTGAGCTGTCAGCGACAGAGACAAGCCACTGCGTTCGACTGGAGGATGCTGCGTTTCATACAGTTTGATCCCATCAATGTTCGATTGGATTCAAATCAGAAGATTAGGCATCTCTATGGGGATATATTCTCCTCTTGTTAATACACACGGATTGTTTAGATATGCTCTGCGATCCACGCTTGTGTAATGCAAGCTCTGTGACACCAAGCATGGCCGTGTTGAAATAGACCAGATGCGCACTGGAGCCACATTATCACCATGAAGATTACTACCTAATCCTAAGCAGTCTCCTGGTGAGGATTAGTAGTCAGTGGGGATAACAAGATTTAGTGTTGTCAATAAGTACATTCCTCATACCAAGATACGCCACTAACAGCATGGTTCCTGCCAACTGAGAAGTCAGGCTGACAGGAAACAGACTGAGTAATAATAAAGTTTTGGCTTATGGGTGTACACTGATTTCTTAAAAGGTCTTTTTAGCGGTATAATATCGTTGTTTCTTTATTTATCCTTAATGGACGGAAAAGGATATTTGTGACATAGTTGAATTCGAATGTAGAAGACCCAGAAGAGGTATGATATCACTTATCTTATCATTAAGTTAAAAAATTGATACTGATATTCCCATTAGAACATCACATCCATCTGTTGTCTCAAAAAACGTAACTTTCTAAATATATGGAGATAAATTGTGTATACTTATATATTAATTACGGGAAATAAAATGCAGCTTGTTTGCTTTCCTTAGACCTGTTTATATTTGATTAATTGTCAATATGCAGAGTATCGAAATATCTCAGCAAAATCCAATAAATGCGGAGCAAGGGTTGTCATATATATATATATATATATATATATATATATATATATATATATATATATATATATATATATATATATATATATATATATATATATATATATATATATATATATAAAACAGGTGCAACACAATTCGTAACATTCATAAATAATTTACTAGCAACAGTTCCATAACCTAGCACAACAACACCGACTGCTGTGCGCATACTTTAAAATAAGATCGAAGATAAGAACTTCTGGTTGCCATGGGATGAAGACAATTAAGTGGTTTCGCTTAAAAGAGGAGAGTGTGAGGAATCGTTTTAGGGAAAGAGTGTTAGAGAGGATTTCGGATGGACTGGAAAGTGTACAAGATTGGTGGAAACATAATTCAAAAGTAATCCTGAGCTGTGCAATCGAGGTGATTGGTGAGACATCTGGAAAGATTAGAGAGCAGAAGGAGGTTGGTGGTGTAATAATGATGTAAGTGGCAGTGACAGCTAAGAGGAAGGCAAAGCAGAAGTGGGATGAGTCAAGAGTGGAAGAGGACAGAGAGGTGTACAAAGAGAGAAAGCAAGAAGCCAAGAGAGTTGTGGCACAGGCGAAGGCCATGGCATATCAAGATCTGTATGATCAATTAGAAACAAAGGAAGGACAGAGACAAATTTACCAACTAGCGAAATGTAGAAATAAAGCAGCTAAGGATATCTTACATGCGAGGCAGATCAAAGATGCTGAAGGAAGAGTATTATGGAGGGATGTGGACATAAGAAACAGATGGAAAATATACTTTGAGGGACTTTTGAATGAGGAAAATGCAAGGACTCACAGAGGAGATGGGCAGCCTTCTGGGGGGATGGTGCAGAACATCAGTAGAATGGAAGTGACGGAGGCCATGAAGAGGATGAGGAATGGAAAAGCGGTGGGCCCCGACAGAATTCCAGTGGAGGCATGGAAGGCACTGGGGGAAGAGGGAATTGACCTGCTGTGGGACCTGTTCATGAAAGTTTGCCAACAGGAAAATATGCCCGAGGAATGGAGGGAGAGTACTCTTGTTCCCATCTACAAGGGTAAAGGGGATGCACAAGACTGTAAAAATTACAGAGGAATAAAGTTGATGTCCCACACAATGAAGATCCTAGAAAGGGTTCTTGATGGTAGATTGAGGGAGGAGGTGGAGATTGCAAAGGAACAATTTGGCTTCATGTCTGGTAGATCAACAACAGATGCTATCTTTGGGTTACGACAGATGATGGAAAAATATCGAGAGAAACAAAGGGAGCTACATCTGGTATTTATTGATCTGGAGAAAGCATACGATAGAGTGCCAAGGCAAGAAGTCTGGAGGTGTCGGAGGGAGAAGAAGGTGCCGGAGAAATATGTCAGGTTGGTGCGGGAAATGTACAGAAATGTGAAGACAAGTGTTCGGACCTGTTTGGGACAGATAGAAAGTTTTCAAGTAACAGTTGGCTTGCATCAAGGGTCAGCATTAAGTCCGTTTCTGTTTAATATTGTGATGGAGGTGGTAACAGAGGAGGTGAGAGAAGATGCACCTTGGACAATGTTGTATGCAGATGACATATTGCTGTGTGTAGATTCAAGAGAAGAAGCGGAAACTAAACTGGAAAGATGGAGAAAAGTACTGGAAGAGAGAGAGGTATGAGACTGAGCAGAAGTAAGACAGAGTATATGTGTTGCGCAGTGAACGGCGGCCAGGAGACAGATCTGGAGCTGGAAGGAAATGTCATCAGGAAGGTAAGAGACTTTAGATACTTAGGTTCAACAGTGGAAGAAGATGGAGGAGCTGAGAAGGAAGTGGGATGCAGGATACAAGCAGGTTGGAGGAACTGGAGGGAGATGGCTGGAGTGTTATGCGATAAGAGGGTGCCGATCAATCTGAAAGGCAAAATTTAGAGGACAGTAGTGAGGCCAGCTATGACATATGCTATAGAAACTGTGGCCCTGAGGAAAAATAACATCAGCAGGATGGAAGTAGCAGAGATGAGAATGCTTAGGTGGATGTGCGGTGTGACCAGAAAGGATCATCTTAGAAATGACTATGTCAGGGGAACAGTGAAAGTTAACAACTTAGGAGAGAAAATACAGGAGGCAAGGTTGAGATGGTTTGGTCATGTAATGAAGAGGGAGGACGAATATGTGGGAAGAAGGGTCATGCAGATGGATGTGCAAGGATGGCGGAAGCATGGGCGGCCAAAGAAGAGATGGAGGGAGCTGGTAGAAGAGGACTTGAAGATGAAGAACTTGGATGTGGTGACAGACCAAGACAGGAAGGTGTGAAGGAGACTCATAACAAACAGTGACCCCACTTAAGTGGGAGAAGCTGTAGAAGAAGAAGTTCCAAAACCTAGTAAACGTTGGCATGCTGTGATATTTGCTTGTGTATCAATACGTGACACCAAGAAATAAACTTCATTTTTTTTTTTTTTAATTTGAAGTACCAAACTCTGTAAACAAACTGAAAATGCATTACTGGCATTCAATCATGGCTGAACTCTTAAGAGTGTTTTAAAATTATGCGAGAAAGGCTTCAGTAACATAGTAAGGCTCATTAATTAAAACAAGAACAAAATGCTCTGGGATACGAAACATTTTCGAAAATGCTTCGATTCAGATTTGCGATTAAATTAATTTAATTAAATCCTCATAACTTACATATCATTGCTTATTTACACATTAATTACGAGGGTTGTTTGAAACGTTTGGTGAATTTCCAATAGACGGCGACCCAATTCGTTCATTCATACCAATGTCGGTACGTATCATCTTTTTCGTACACCCCCCCCCCCCATGGCAAAATTTTAGCCACTTGCAACGCGTTTGGAAAACATTTAAAATGACCTTGTTCGAATTTTTCATAAAAATGGAGAAGAACGAGTTTCGTGCAGTGATAAAACACTTTTATTTGAAGAAGTGTGGACGGCCGCGCAGATCAAAGCCGAGTTAGATGCAATTCATGGAAACCCTCTCCGGCATTACAGACTATTTAGTTTTGGATAAATGAGTTTAAACGTGGTCGTAACTCCATCGAAGATGAAGCGCGCTCCGACGCCCAAATGAGGTCACTACGAAGGAAATGATTGACAAAATCCATGCTATCATAATGGAAAACTGCTGAGTGAAAATGTGTAAGATTGCTGAGATTGCAGACACCTCAATTGAATGGGTGTATAATATCCTGAACGAAAAATTGCACATGAAAACGTTGTGCGCGATGGGTTGTTTGTTGACTGTCGATCAAAACCGCATGAAAAAAGACATTTCAACGCAGTGTTTGGCGATATTTAATCGCAGTTTGCAGGATTGTTTGCGTCGATTCATGATGTAGACAAAATGTGGATCCACCACTACATACCTGAGTCCAAGCCGCAATCAAAACAGTGAACAATGCCCGGTGAAAGTGCACCGAAAAAAAGCGAAGACCGTTTTGTCAGCTAAAAAGATGATGGCCACTGTTTTTTGGGATTCCCAAGGAACAGGAGTCTATTATGCGTCATTGTTGGACCGTTTAAAAGATGAACTGAAGAAAAATCGGTCAAGATTGCTGCACAAGAAAAAGTGCTTTTTATCACGACAAAAAAATTCACCAATGTGTGGGACACACATTGGCTGTAGCAATGGCAAAATTACACGAATTGACTTCGAATTGGTTCCACATCTACTGTATTCTTCGGACTTGGTTTCTATGCTTCCCAAACTTAAAAAACTGGGTCAGGGAAAAACATTTCTTCGAAAGAGGATGTCATCAAGCCTGTCAATGACAATTTTGCCCAATTTGACAAATTCTACTTTTTAGATGGGATGAAAAAATTGGAAACTAGCCGGCACAAATGTGTAGACCTCGATGGAGACTATGTTGAGAAATAAAGGTGATTTTTTTACAAAAAATGTGTTTAACTTATTTTATTATCAAACTTTTCAAACAACCCTCGTACTCTGAAAGGATATACAAAAATCAACAAAAAAACTTACTTTTTAGGCTTGAGGTTCGCATTATAACAGTTCGAAGTGGAGTCATTAAAAAACTTGGATGCAGCTATCATGCTTAATCAACAAGTCTCTCTCTCTCTCTCTCTCTCTCTCTCTCTCTTCTTTTTCTTTGATAGCAATACATTCTCTAATTTGCGCGCCAATTATTTCCAGCCTGATTTTTTCTCCCACTGGAGAAGTTTATCGTTTATCGTTTAGTTTCACAAGTGAAGTTGATTTTGTAATTGCGAGTATATTTTTTCCTTAACATTCAATGCACAGCCGTGTACCTAATATGCAGTCGGGTTCGGGGAAATTACGAAATTATGAGCATTTGTAGCCACTGGAGATGTTTCAGTTGATTTTCTTGACTGTTTAGGTTTTAAGAAATAAGGGAAACGCTTTACGCGCATGGAGGGAGGATGGAAATAACATCGCAACAGCATTCACAGCGCACAGAATGGAATCGGATCCCCATAATGCAAATGAAATGAGCCCGTTAGCAATGATTTTGTACTAACTATTAAAAGTGAAATGACGTCACCTCTGAATGAAACTATCTAATTGTTCTGCGGCCGAGTAATTATATACAGATCCTTTGCGTCCTCGATTGAGTCCAAAGCAAGGACTGTTCAGGCTGAAGGACACATATTACGCGATGCTTCATCTGCGTTTCGGAGGCATTCTTTGAAGAGGCCATTGCTGTTCTCTTAGCCATCACTAGGAAGGCTACGGTGTGTACTGTTTTCTGCAGGAATAAGATGTTGCAGAAGTGAAAAAAACAGAGCGTTTTCGTCAACAAATGACGACCAACGAGTAAGTTCGAATGTTTTTTCAAGGACCCGAAGTGTCACGGCATGAGTTCAAGAATGCGGCTTCAAATAATTACAAGTATTCTAAAACTAACGCCTGACAGCTAAATCAGGAAGATTGGTTAGTTTGTGCGCCTTTGCGAAATAACAGTTAATTTATTTTAAAACCTGAATATATTTGTAAAAGTTGAATTTCACGATATCTCCAAATAAATGATTTTGAGTTAAAATAATTCATAGGCTATTTGATTTCTGTTTTTCCCCACTGGAGTGCGGAAACCACGAAAGCTGTAGCTTCAGCCTCATTTAACGGCCTGAGTGACGGACAGAACTTTTTAGTGGTCTGTGCCATGAAAAACACCATGTTTGAACTCTAGAGGCGTCTCCAAATTATTTAACATTTGGTCTTGTTGTACTAACTTCCGATAAAATAATCATCTTTTAAAGGAGGAATTATTATTAAAACAATATGAAAATTATTTGTAAGTTGAATGAATATTCAAACTAAAATCAAATTTGCAATACTGGGGAGACAGAGAGGAGATGGCTCACTAAGTGTGTCGGATTCTCCCTTCCCGTAGTCATCAAAGAAAAGGAGAAGTTTTAAGCGTTTGTGGAGGGGATATTTCGTGTGTGTCAGACTTTCAACAACCAAAGTAATTACATGTTGATGACTCGTGTGAACCAATAATTCTCATGGATTGTTTGCAATGCCATTCGAGAATTAAACAGCTTAGTAGCTCTTTAGTCAAGAAAGGACTGCGTGACAAGCAAGTACCTTGGAACTACATATCGGTTAAAGTTCCAAATCATCTTCAAACAGGCGATTCTCAAACCAGCAGTCTGGTCACTCTGGTTGGTGGGTCAAAAATACATTTCAGTTAGAAGTCGCAGTTATCCAGTTTTTACTCAGGACACATCTGATATTCGCATTACTAAATGGCTAAACATAGCTAAAATTACTGTTTTTTGCGCTACACAGAAAACTAGAACGCTTGAATTTATTATTCATAACTAGTGACTCATCCGCACATTTTGTCCCACATAACTAATGTGTGGATCTGTCTCTGAAAACAGATGGCAGTTTTTAAAAATGAAATAAAACAGTGTCCGTTGCTAAACTGCATAAACAGTGTAAACGTAAATGCCAGCTATCTCTCTGCTCGTTCACTCCGTGGCAGGCGACGACACCCTCCGTTTGAGCTTTGCCAACAAATGTAGAAGTGTCTCAGGGCTCCGTTCTCTCACCCATCCTCTTTCTTCTTTATACAAACGACATCCTCTCACTTACTACTAATCCTATCAACACCTTTGCCAACGATATTTCACTCCGTTCTACTATTTCATAGTTTTCAGGCATCCCAAGCTTCAACATCTTCTTCAACTAATCCCCTGAACACTTATCTCCATATCATCCTTCCGTCAGGGGGAAAGGATAACCTGGTCGCTTTCAATTCGAGCAAAACGCAGTCCTGCCTTTTCTCAAAAGGGATCTGAGAACCCCATCCCTCACTTTTAGTAATACAAAAATCAGTAGACACAATAAGATCTCTCCTTGGACTGACATTCCCTTCGCTTCTGTGTAAAGAGCTAAAACTTCAATGCAACACAGATGAAGGTATGACGCCATAAGAACAAAAAAGGCGACACAAACTCGGGGATATGGAATTGCTCATTTGGATTGATAAATATGGGGGGGGGGGCTCTTCTCTACATGAACTGCCACTTCAGATAGATGTACATTATTACTGCTTGTTCCTTTAAACATTGATTAAACTGTCGATATACTCGTAAAATCGATATAAAATTGCAGTAAATGGAAACGTTCGGATTCATTTCAATTCATAACAATGCACGAAGTGGACGCAAAACATCAACTTTCTGTGAAAAATTCCTTGCCGCCATTTCGGACCTGCTGGCCCCAGTGAAAAGGCATTATAAATGTTATAAACTTTCTTCTTTTACTACACAGATTGGAAACCATCTTTGAACCAAAGGATCACACTTTCTTCCGATGGAGATGCTTGTCATGATGGCATGGCTGGTTGATAACCACTCGTCTATGCCCGGATGAATGCAATATCTTTAAAGAATGATTAAATAAGTTTCTAATAGAAGTATTATCAAGGAATAATCAGTTTAATCATTTGGCATGTAAGATCATTCCTGCTTTTACGCTCATACCAGGCAGGCACAAAAGATTGTAAACCTAATGGACATTAGGAACCCAAAGCATTGTGAGCGGGCAAAGATTAAATTCAGAAACCTTGCTTCACAGCCGAAACAAAGAAATTTCCAAGCCACTTTAGGCTTCCAGGCAGTAATGATTTACACCGGATCTTAGCGAGATCTTGCATCGGATGATAAAAATCATCTGACATATAAATACATTTACAAACATCCATTTCTAGAATGGGTTTCGTGGATATGGGCCTCTCACCGTTTTTTTTTCGATCGTATACAGAATGCAGTCTACTTTGCCAATCAGGATGACATAGACCTGAACGAATTAAATCACAAAAGTGAAGACGAGGACATCCATGTAAGTTCAAAGCAAGGTTGACTTTCTCAACATTGCTTTGAAGTCATCTGGACTGTTCATATCACACTAAAGAATGAAATAAAGATGCAGAATATTTTCTCAATGATTAGGAGAGGATATGGTACAATATTGTTAGCAAAATAATCAAGAATTTGATATCATTAATATTGTTGAGGTGTGGCAAAATAGATCACGGGGATGTGCCTGAATTATGTAGGAAAGTCTAAAGAAAGCAGGCTATATAGCACATGATAACCTTAATAAGAAGTAGGGTAGCCACTCAATTATAAATGGTTAAAGAAAAGATCGAAGGGGTTCATTTGATGAAAACACCTCTATCCGTATGCATTCAAATATCGTGGTTATATCAAGCGCGATTTCGTGTAATATCATGAACAATTACCAGAGCATTAGCCCACAAATGCTAACGTATTGGAAAGCAATCAAAACAGAAGGAAAAACTTTGGATCGATGAAGGAGAAATCCACATTTAGTGAACAATGGCTTAAAATTCATTGAAGAAGTTCATTGGCTGTTGATGACCTTCAAAAGTTTAGAGGGCTGTGGTGAAGAAATGGGACTGTTGTTCATATGTCAGGAATTATTTTCAACAAGTAGATATCAGAAACATATATCAACCTACACAGACATTACAAGACAGATATTACTTCCGAAGCTCGAGTTTTGACCACACTTGAATAGATACCATTGGAACCAAACGACGTTTTGGTATCCTGTTCGATCACGGTTGTTCCGCCCACCTTGAATGGACAGGAGAACTCCCATACACCTAAGGCCAGAACAATGAGAGAAGGCGATTATTCTAAAGATTCGTCGATTCATTGGAAAAATAAGAATCTTGTCATCAAGTCCTCCTTGGATTGAGGTGATATTACTGAGTTACTAACTGGATGTGGTAGCATATGTGCAGAGCAGGATCTGCAGTCGATGGTTTCAACAAGGAATTAAATTAGAACAGGCAAAAATTATAATTCAGTTTCAAAATCAGACATGGATAGATTTTTTCATCTGTTTTGAGGTTTAATAATGTAGTTCCAGAAGCGAATTAATGGGTGAGATCGAACCTATGCTTGAAATGTTGCTTAAACATTTTCATTTTCTTATTTTAGACTCGTGTGCGTATGATTGTGTGTGTTAATAGTAATAGAAAATAATAATTAAAAACGATGTTCTTTTATTGCATAAATGTTATGAACTACTACAACTAAAAATATAAATGAAGGAAAGGAGTATTTTAAAAAAAACAAATCCGTTCTTTTCAATTTACTACCTTTACACGACCCAAGAATGGCAGGTATATGTTGAGGGAAGTTAACGGCTTAAATTTAATACGAAACCAATTCACTAAGAATCACATGCTAAATCCCAACAGTCCCTTCCCTTTGCTGATGCAAAAAAAAAAGGCTCAAATTTCCAATCTACATCATTTTCTTGAAACTGACAGCCAAACAATAACGTACTGCACTGACTGGGCGAAGTGTGAAGTGCTTCGTTTGAACTGAATACAGTTACGGATATCGACCGAATCGCTTCGCGCTGTTAACCATCAGAATGCATCTTCAAAATGGTTTATCAGATGACCTCTTGTCTAACTCCGCTTAGATGCCATTTCCGGAGAGATAGATTGGACGACGCTGTGTTTATTTGCTGATCTCTCCAACTGATATAAGAAACATATGATATCCATATAGATAGATAGATAGATATTTTTTTATTGTAAACATAACAATCTTATGTACAGGATTAACCGGTTTTTGGTTCTCTGCAGTCTGGCAGAGGGGGTACATGCTCATACTCTTGTTGAGGTATGCTACATCAAATATCAGTTAAAAGGTGAATTACATTTTTTTGAAAACAATTTAATCCATTAACTGTTATTTTGACATGATACTTATAACATAAGAACATATAACATGTAAGATACATATAAGAACATAAATCTGACATGTATGTGGAAGAACATAACAGTTGCTATAGAATAATATTATCTATTTACATGAGAGTAGCAGATGATCATTATTTAAACTTAAAAAAAAACAACTTCCCCCTTTCTTTGGGAAGGGGGGGGGGAATAGATGTCACTTCTATGGTGGAAAATGGACTATGATTCAATCGCCCTGCTCAGTCAGGAGTTAATTCCGTGGATTCCAGTCTTGGTGGAAAAGATCTAAGTTGTTGTTTTGCCTGTGGTGGTGATGCTCGTGTAGGATCCGACTTCTCACCTTTGGTTTGAAGGCTGCAAGGAGTTGGTCAGCTGCCTCTTTCTGTGAAGTTGCTATGCTGTCTGGTCTTGCATGTCTGAGGTAGAAGTTGCATATTACCGCTTTCGCAGTGATGAAGAGGTAATTGCAGAATGAGTGATTATTTGACTGTGCATGGACGAGATTGAAATACTCCTCTGCTGTATGAAGACTAACGTAGGTGAGAGCTGCCGTTTCCTGAGACAAACTGATTAATTGGGTGTTGACTAGGCATTCCAAGTAGCTATGCCGGACTATTCCTGATCGGTAGCAGAACAGGCAGTTATCTGAGACATCTGAGTTATATTTTTGTAATACAGTTGGAGTGGGTAATACATTGTGCCACATTCTCCACTGAATATCTGAGTCGGGTTTGATGGCTCTTGTGCGATATGGTAGGTCCCATTGAAATAGTGTTTGGTGGGATGATGCAGGATTTTCCAATAAAGTGCTTTGGTTCGACTGTTGTGTTAGAGTGCAGTAACACAATACTCAACAGTGTGAAAGTGCTGTAGATTTTGTTAGTGTTGCTGGGTGTAAGTTTCTCCCATGAATTATTAGTTTTTATCAGAAAGATAGGCACTGGATCTTGTGAGTTAGGAGGGCTAAGCCCCTCTTCCGTTATGCTATCAGGCATAGCAGCTTGAAAAGTGGCCTTAAATTGTGTATCTGCTCAGCCTGATTCCCGTATTCCAAGTTTTCGAGCGATTTTGAAAGCGCCAAGTGAGGCTCGGAGAAAGATGTCACCCAAGATCCTCACCCGCGCCAGCTCCATGGAAGAAAGAAAATCTCTTTCTGAGTGGTCGGATTTATTATCATCGTGTTGTGGAAGATGGGTTTCATGAGGATTTCAGGAAGGGATGCGGTCTTCACTCTGTGCTGGAGGTTTAGCTTCTTCCATCTTCGAAGGGCAGCTTTGTAGAAGTTTGGTAGATTCACTGGCAAGTGCGCTGTTGTCATTCTTAAGGTTGTGGAGGGAGGGAGACTTCTAGTGGCAGAGGTAAAAATATATTAATTTGTGTGCTATTCCCTGTTGTTGGATATTAAGGAGAAATCGAGTGCGGAATGTTGTTATCCTGTTGTCAATTGAAGTCAAATTTTGTCCTCCATCTTTGAGAGAAGTACATCGCTTGGAGTAGAAGAGCCAGTTTGTTTTGTTCCATATGACTCGATAGATGGTTGACTTTATTTGTTTGATGAATTGCACTGGTGACGTGAGAATCTTTAGTGTATGCCTAAGAACACTGGTGGCTATAACAATTATCGTTCTCCCTCTTGTGAAGGCAGAGGCTCGTATTGCTGCCCACTTTCCTAGTACTTTCTTGAACCGTTTATTTAGTGTTTTCCAGTTCTTATCCACATAAGAGGGCGTGTTTCCTAGGCAAATCCCCAGGTATTTGTTTCCCTCTGCGGACAAGTGACCAGACATTGGGGAATCGGTTCGGTTTTTCCATTTGCCACACCACAGTCCTGTGGTTTTATGTGCGTTTCGTTTGGCTCTTGAGGCTGCTTGGTTTTGTTGGTATGCTGTTTTTATGTTATGGAAATACTCTTCTTTGCGGACTATAATTTTAACATCATCAGTATATGCTGTCAGGGTTATGGTTTGGTAGGAAAGTTTTGGACAGGATGCTCTAAGCAGCGTGCTTAATCTACACAAAAAGGCAATTGTGTAAGAGGACCGAAGAGTGGACAGCCTTGCTTAATACCTCGGCTGTATGGTACAGTTATGGTAAGTCTGTTGTTTATTTTCATGTGCAAAAGTGTGCTTTGGGATACAACATCTTAATAGAAATTAATGATGCCTAAGCCAAATCCGAAGGCCTTCAAGCAGCTGAATAGGTATAGGTGTCAATGCGGTCGAAAGCTTTTTATTGGTCTAGTTTACAAGACCTTGTTTCACTGTTGTTGTTGGCTATGCTTATGATACGGATAGAGAAAAGAGAAGAGAAGAGAAGAGAAGAGAAGAGAAACACTTCTATTCTGAATTCTTATTACTAACCAGATATAATATCCTTTTATTGTCCGAAGAAATGTTACAAATTGATGGGATTTTCTCTGAAATCACTACAGATTTCAGTTGATATAATTAAAGAGCTCTAAGTAATCCTTTTAAAAAAATAAAAACTCTCAAAGAATTCACTTTATTTTTAATTATCGAATTTAAGCATATACCTTATAATCATAATTAAATATATTGTTATTAATTTAATTGAAATTTTTAGTTTCATTCACTTTAATTCAATTGTTTCTTTATTAACCTCATTCTTATTATTAATAGACTCCTGGAGTCAAGAGACTCATCTTAGGAGGTCCCACTCTTACATGCACAGCTCATCGTACCTCATCTTAAACGCATGCACTGTCCCTGAACTCAGTGCACTTTCAGGCAAGGCATTCCAATCACCCAACACTTTGCATGCGAAAAATCTACTCCTCACCCCTTCCTGCTCACACCCTCCTTCAGGGATGGCATCTTGTTCTACTCCTCCCTCCAGATATTCTATGAAAATTCTCATCCATGGTAATCTGGTAATTACCCCTTAGCCACTTATACGTCTCGATCATGTGTTCCCTCTTCCTTCTATCCAGTGTGCTCTTTAATTTACATTCTCTCAATCTGTCTCATATTCCACATTCCAGAGACCAGAAACCAACTTAGTTAATAATGTCTGAACCTTCACTAAAACTCATCATCCTTTTGAAAACCTGTGGACGAAATCTATCCATAATTTATATGCGGCCTGATAAAATCTTTGAATAATGAAATCAAAACACTATTACTTCTACACGTCAGTATTCTCCTATTAATCCCATAATCTGTGTTGGCCTCATAATTTTAGCAAAATATCCATGAAATTTCAAGTCCTTATTCACCATCATCCCCAGATCTTTTATCTTCTCTACCTCCTCTAAAATATATCCACCAGTCCAGAACTCTGCATCCCATCTTTGCTTCCCAAATTTCAAAACCTTACAACTTGCAACATTCAACTGACATCCCCACACACGCGCCCATTCCGATATTATATTTAGGTCATTTTGCAAAAGTATAACATGTTCTCTACTTCTCATAACTCTCGCCAACTTTGCATCATCCGAAAACAACTACATATCACCATTTAAGTCCTTTCCTATGTCATTTATATACAATGTAAACAACGGCTCCCCAAACAGATACCTGGGAGTATTCCACTAGTGACTTTCCTCTTCTGGGATATCGCCCTGTCCCTACACACGACCTGCTGATACCTATCAGACAGCCGCGAACGCGCTAATCTACTATTCGACCCCCATCTGTCTGTTCCAATTTAACTACAAGTTTGCCATGTGGCAATCTATCGAAAGCCTTAGCAAAGTCTAAATATACTACTGTATATGCATTCCCAATTGTCCATGTATTCATCACCTTGTTATAATAAGTAAGCAACGTTGATATAGCCTGGTGCAGTATTCTCTGTTCTTAACAGGAGCCAAGGTAGGCGTTCTTCAGCGAGGAGACCCGAGCTGCATGATGGATTGTATGAATAGGTGTATATATATATATATCACTCTCGACTCACTTGAAATTCAATTTAAACCATGACTGAAGATATAAGTCTGTCATATTTTCTTCTGATGCTTAGGAGATATCTCCTTACAATTAGCATTTCTGTGTCACTTCGTAGTTGTTTAAAACACGATCTGTTAAAACTGCTAAAACACGATCTTCCTTTAGCCAACTCATGCTGTCCCTTAAAGAGAATTCTACTGCTGTCAATCCAGTTCTGAATCCTTGTCCTGACTAGCTTCTCAAACACTTGACCAACTGCAGACAAGAAGATTTATCTATAGTTAAAACCCTTGGTCTTATCACCCCCCCGCCCCCTTTAAGAAGCACAATTTTGCCCTTTTTTCACTCCTTTGGAACTATGGCCAATCTAAGACTCATGTTGAAAATATAAGTTAAAGCTGTTGTAAACTCCCTAAAACATTCCTGCAAGACACGTGGTGATATACCATCAAATCAGCCTTCTTGACAACAAGTTTACTGAATTCCTTATATACCACTCACGATCATTGGTTCCTCACCCTTTCCCACTGCTCTCAAGTTCTACATTTTTTTACAATCTCAAGAAGGATGGAATAGTTTAATGACCTGCCCATTAAATACCCTTCTAGTATGTCTTCCTTCTATAATTGACCAACATCACCTTCCCATAATCATCGTTACTTATACTGGCCATATATCGAAAAAATTCCCTAGGATTTCTTTTAGCGTCATTAAAGCTTCCTTTAAGAAGCACAATTTTGCCCTTTTTTCACTCCTTTGGAACTATGGCCAATCTAAGACTCATGTTGAAAATATAAGTTAAAGCTGTTGTAAACTCCCTAAAACATTCCTGCAAGACACGTGGTGATATACCATCAAATCAGCCTTCTTGACAACAAGTTTACTGAATTCCTTATATACCACTCACGATCATTGGTTCCTCACCCTTTCCCACTGCTCTCAAGTTCTACATTTTTTTACAATCTCAAGAAGGATGGAATAGTTTAATGACCTGCCCATTAAATACCCTTCTAGTATGTCTTCCTTCTATAATTGACCAACATCACCTTCCCATAATCATCGTTACTTATACTGGCCATATATCGAAAAAATTCCCTAGGATTTCTTTTAGCGTCATTTGCTCCTACTCCACTTTTGCTACCCTTACTAAGTGAGTCACTCCTGAATTTCCGCTTTGTACTCCTCATGTAACTGATTATTTCCATTCATCTTGTGCAGCATCCACAATGCATTTTATTTAATTTTACACCTAGCTTATTTAACTCCTTACTTTTGGAATACACTCAGTCATTGTCTTTGCCAGATAATGCTTAGTAGAGATCAAGCAGCACTGATTTTATTCTCATGCAATTCCTCATTCCATGATATCGCTGCAAGCCGCCTCCTGAGTATGCCATAATCACCTGCCTTATAGTTACGCAGATAATGCTTTCAGAAAAGTCGTGATATGGCTGGCCACCAAGTGATCACTTCATGGTCACTTTTATCATTTGGAGGAATATGTGACACTTCATTTACGACAATATCTTCTGATGACATAATCATACGAAGACTTTCGATCTACGTGTGGCCTCTGTTACGTACTGCTTAAGGAAATTGCCCCTCAAAAACTCAAGAAATTCATTCTCTTTGGTTCCTGATGCCGTCTCTTCATTCCAACCTGCGTCTTATGGCTAGAAAGACCTGGGTTCGAATCCGTTCTAAGACGAGAATAACCCTTATCAGGACTTGCATTTCAAATGGAGTGAGTTAGTCGAGCTCTTATTGAGGCAGACGATTTTTCTCCCGCTAAAGAGGCAAGCCGGGAAGAAGAACATACGTAATATACAGACATAGGAGACTGCACCAATAAGATGATATTTGCATTACTTTGTTGAAATCCTGTATATAAATACAAAAAGGTAACTGAAGTGTGACACAGTAAATACGAATTTCGAAGCATAATTTAATTCTTTACCCTGAATTATTGCTCACAGATCTTGTTCAGGTGTTCTTGGTAACTGATATTTTTATTCCTTTAACTTGGTTAAAATTAAAGAAATACAATAAATATATCAATTACCAGGGAAGCACCTTAACATACTCTGTGTGCACTTATTCAGGGCAGTGCATTTCCAGGGTTCTTACGAACTTCTGGTGACCTAATGACCAATAACAAAAATGATTAATGCTCAGAAACTGGAGAACGTACATGGAATGATTCCTTATCGTTAAAACGGTCGTATACATAGAGTATCGGAATGTTTTCCATGGTGTTATGTTCGTTTACTGGGTACATCTACTGGTTGTTGATCGTTCTAATTAGCAGCAGGCTATATCAACAACGTTGATATAGCCTGGTGCAGTATTCTCTGTTCTTAACAGGAGCCAAGGTAGGCGTTCTTCAGCGAGGAGACCCGAGCTGCATGATGGATTGTATGAATAGGTGTATATATATATATATCACTCTCGACTCACTTGAAATTCAATTTAAACCATGACTGAAGATATAAGTCTGTCATATTTTCTTCTGATGCTTAGGAGATATCTCCTTACAATTAGCATTTCTGTGTCACTTCGTAGTTGTTTACACAAAGTACGATAATATTCGTTCTATGAATACGAAAAATATATTCATTGTATGAAACGTTGTGCCATCTGGTGAACAATCCGAGTTTTAGGGAAATGAAAATGGAGGAAAAAATTATGATCTCCCAAACCAGATTGGGGGATTATTTTTCAGCAACTTCAGAAGAGTTTGTGGTGGAATTTGCTGGTAACATTGAAGTATTGAATTTTGTTTCTGAGATCCATGCAAAGTACGCTTGAAGCTTTGATGAATCATTCTTATACTTGCTATATAGAAGAGGCAAACTATGATGCTGACACTGAAATCGTATTTCCAATGGTCTTCTACTTGTTTTATTGCAGATCACGTTTGCTGTGGCTTAGTAGATCTTCATATGAATCTTTTTAAAGATTTTATAATAGTAGTTTTTCATTGACCGGGACGATCATCATTATTTTTATACGCGAGATCATTTTTTATTTATATGAATGTAAAAAGCATACAATGACCTCGCTAAATATCTCACAGAATCCGTAAGATGTTTAGAGTACGGAGTGAGTGCGAATGTTGTATTAATTTATTATATCACTTTGTGAACTTAGTTTCATTATTGTAACAAAGACGGTGACATGGCGAGCTTGTATGTGCGTGTATGTGTATGCAAGCGTATGTTATTCTTAGCATTTTTAACACTATGATGTACTAAGAAATTCTTCATCTCAAGCGTACTTTTACTACAGAAAGGTTGTCATCAAGCTTAATGACAATGTAGGAAGAATTTTCTCGGTCCTTATTTAAAACTAAATTCTTCAGATTCTGATCACATTTCGCACATGATTTTCTGACCATAACATGAAGAATTTCTTAGTACATCACAATGTTAAAAATGCTGAGAATTGACTGACATTACCTGCTCGAGATGGAGTTGGATTTTTTGGAGAGATGAGGTTCACATTCACCTGATGTGAATATCCACAGTTGTTGCTGTCTACTTTCACCAGAATAGGCAACTACATTGCTTATTCCTCAGATATCTTCATGCCCATCTTGTTTTCCACTCCAAGAGTTCTTTCCATTCGTTTACATAATGCACATCCAAACAGAGTTGTAATCCACCAAGCAATTAAGACAATCGCTGTTTGCTTGTCTGGCATATATTGGTAGTTTTGTACTAAAATTAGTCCTGTTTAAGGTGCAGTCGCAAGATACAACCTGTTAATATATAAACATGAAAGCAATATCTTAACAATAAGCGTATATTAACTTATCAATAACTACGCTTATTTGAACAGCAGATAAATGTGTAAAAAATTATTAAATATTACAAATTTTTGAATGTACCATATCTGTATGCCACACGCCACTGTTTATTAGACGTGCTTATACGCCGAACTGTTGCGCACTCCCCCCCCCCCCGCAAAACGTTGCCTATATCCATATATAAATCTAGCACTTCAGTTACAGATGCTTTTACATCACATTGCTCTAGTAGCGTCTAAATTTGTTTTTCTAACGTAGAAGTAGAGTATTAAAATAATAATATAATTTATTTTCTATTATAATTTGCTAATTACATATAAAGCTTATTCAACAGCCTTCTGTTCCAGTGTATTTGAATAACAATTTGACACACTAATTTGCTTGCGATGTCATATGGAAAGTATGACATCTGCATTGATTTAAACTATTGATTCCAAGCCCCCGTACACAAGTTAAATATTCTTCCTAATGAGCAGTTTGGAAAAATCCATAGTACTGCACAACGGATAGATAGACTAGTCGAATACATCTCCACAGGATTCAATTGGCATCAATGCACTGGTGCTGTTTTCCTTGACATAGCCAGTGCATTTGATAAGGTCTGGCATTACGGTGTGCTACACAAACTGATCTCCACTGGAATACCATTGGAAATGGTTCACTTAATCAAATCATACCTTGTTGACAGACGTATGTAAGTTAAAATTGGCAGTGCAGTATCAGCACAAAAGCACATCTTGGCTGGAGTCCCACAAGGATCCTTACTGGTACCGATTCTGTTTTCCATATACATGTGTGACATCCCACACAATCCATTGTCATCTAGCAAAGCCCTTTACACGGATGATACAGCGATATTAGCCAGATCTCTAAAGCCACATCTTGCTGTCAAGAAACTACAAGAAAATCTACTATTGATTAAAAAATGGTTCGCCAAATGGAGGCTGCAAGTGAATCCTCGGATTAGCGTAGCTGTGCTCCAGAAGACCAATGCTTCCTAAAAGAGACATTTTCCTATTCAACACTAAAATCTCGTGGCAAACAGAAATCAAATACCTTGGCGTGCTGCTCGACAGAAGGCTGACTTTCAACAGCCATATCAAGACTCTCTGTATAAAGTCATTAAAAACCATTGCCCAGCTCTATCCTCTGATCAACAGGAACAGTAAGCTGAACAGCAGAATCTAATTACTCATATACAAATTGACGGTTCGTCCTATACTCATTTACGCTTCTCTGCCGTGGAGCCATACCGCTGATTCCAATATTCTCAAGTTACAACGTGTGCAAAATAAATGTCTACGAATGATCCTGAATGCACCTTTGTTCGTACGAAATGTGCAGCTCCATCGGGACACAGACGTCCCCTATATTTATACTTTCGTGCAGACAATAGCAACGAAGTTCTTCTCAAAAGCATCTGTGCACCTAACAAACTGGTTCAACTAGTTGCAAATTACGAAGCAACAGATTACGTCACACATAAAACACCAAAAGCCTTCTTAAACTCCAATTCTAATGCTAATCTCCAAGCCCGCTCAGGGCCAGCAATTGGCTCAAATATTTTTCCACTCACTGTTTCCTTACTAGACAGTGGGGAGTATGAAAAGCATTTGCTTCACCCTTTATGCCAGTAAAGTTGATTGTTGATCATTTTATCCTCTCGTAATTAAAATTAACTTTAAGACAAACAACATGTGTGTGTCTGTGTGTGTCGTATTTCTAACTGACAAGAACAATTTTCATCGTTTTTTTTTTTTTTTGCATATCTCTAAATATAAATATGACGCAAGTTTTCATTTCACAAGAGCTTTTTTCTGCTTCCAAACGTGTTTTTTTATCAAAAACAACAATGGACGTCAAAATATTCTTTTGAAATAGGCATATATTTAAGTGCAGAGCGTAAGTCAAGCATTAGTCATTTATAGTAGCAATTGATTATTATAAAAACATAGTTATGAACCTCCATTTTATGAAGTATTTAAATTCATACTTCAGGAAATAATGAAATACGCAAACAAAACGGAATAGAATTTTATTAGTTGGAAATGAAAATCAATTAAATTTAAAAAAGAAACACCTTTCTTCATAAAATCTAATTTTAACTTTATGTTGTTTCTGAATTTTAATTTAAAAATTTTACCTTTATAAGAAAATAATTTAAATTTTATTCAAATTTTAATATACCTTTTATTTTTTACAATCAAAATAAAGGATAATTAAAAACAAAAAAAAAAAAAATTCGAAGCCTAAGTAGGATCACGAGCGATGATTGATTCATTCAATCCAATACCCTTGGAGGGTAATGGATGGCAATGCTGTAGCTAATGAAGTTCTAACTGAGGCTCGGCTATTGCTGTTACCCTCCTGCCATGATCAGAGCTTTAATTGCTCAATAACACCTTATTCCTTCACTGTCCTCTACAGATAACGGGGAAGATGAAAAGCATTCTTGCTTCGCCCGTTTAAGCCAGTTCTTATAAGGACTATAAGGAAGCCTAAGTATGTACGCATATATATATGCGATATCGTTTCATTAATCGTGGTTCGCTGAGTATCTTTAAAATTAAAATATCGACATGTATCGCAGTAAACAGGTTTTTGTCGGAACCATTTCACGTAACGCAAAGGATTTTCTACAAGCCTTTTTCTTTGTACCACTTCTTTTATATCTAGTACTGAATCTTTTTTAAGAAAAATCCCATATCCCGTTTTGTGAAAACTGGTTTTTAAATTGGATCTATTTACTTAAGCGAACTTACAACAAATATTCGGAAAATTATGTTTCAATTTTTGTTTTTGAGACGCAAAACACGAACAAATAGGTGCTCTTCACGCACCTCAAAACCAATTAGGGGTCGGCAGAGGGACTTCTTTTGGAGGATCACCTACGACCGGCTCCTGTTGAAAAAGGTGGAATAGCTATATCACCATATACATGATAATCACTATTGCGACGTGTGCCACTGAATCGGAATAGTGAGGCACCTTTCCTGTCATTGCCCACCAACCAGCACAGCCTATTAGGCAGAGGAGGTTGGCTGAGGTGTTTAGGATCTCAATGCCAACTTTTTCGGAGTTAGTCCTACTCCAATCTTGCCACCTGTATACCATAGCTATTTCTTCGGGTCTCTTATAAAAGCTGTTAGGCACACCGATATTGTAGTAGCGCATCATAGGCTAAAGATATATCTGACATCCTGGCATCATTCTTCATCCTCGAATCATCCAGGTTGTTGAGGATTCTTCTGATGTCGTTCTGGCAGAGAATCAGAATAATCCTCAACAACCTGGATAACAAAGAACTTTCTGATCCTGATGGTATCAACCCTACTGCATAGAAGAAAGTCCATATTGGACCCATTCCAAAAACCTAATAAGTGCTGCCTTTTATCAAACTCTCAACCTTTGTTCTCACATTGGTGATAGAGGTCCACAACAGATCTTCTCACCTACTTTACCTACCTCTGGACACCTGCCATGGAAATATTTGGAGAAACCATAGTGTTGCACTTTTTATTTCAGAGGCATTTGAAGAGTTTAGTGTCGAGTTCTTCTCAGCAAACTATTTCATGGTTCGCCTTCCTCCCTTTTAACTGGATCATTGCCACGATCTTACCGTTCACTGCATGTACGGTAAGATCGTGGGAGGATTGTTTTTTATGTATTTCCCATCTAAGAAAGGTGTAATCCTATTGTATATTAGCACTGTGTGTGTGGACTAAGACTAGTTTTGTATTTTGGTTAACTTTGGCATTCTCTAAAATGCATGTCATGTAGTCTGCAAACTTTGCTCTAGAGGCCAAATAAACTTTTAGAAGCCCTTCCGGAAACCAATATGCATGTGCGGTAGCTTCAAACCAGGCAATGAAATTCATCTATTACCTAAAGACCACCACATACATCCACAGCCACGGTGAGATTTGAACTTGCAGAGTATTGGTTGAAGAGCGTATATACGCTAATCAGTTGGCCAACCTGGCGGTGTTCAATTTTCCTACCAATGCAGGTGTTCATCAGGGCTCCGTTATTTCATACATCCTCTTTCTCTTGTACCTCATCGACCTTCTCTCATTGACCATAAATCTAGTCACAAGATTCCTGGATGACAACCATCTACGCCTCTCCATCGCATCCCACAAACCTTGCAGTGTTCAAACATCTCAAGTTTCAGAATAATCTACTATAAATGTTCTAAACAATGTTCTAAAAATGAAACCTTCTTCGTTAGATAGGTTTTCTTTATGTAGGATCCAATACAAAGAAAATGACGTGTTTTCTGTTGATGGGAAATTTTAAAGTCGAAAACCTTTCAACAAAACGAGAATAATTCTTTCTTCTTTCCATCCCTCCTTACTATCTCCTAGTCCTAAAGTTCAGGATAAAGTTAATGACTCCTTAGCGCAGTCAGAAGGATGAATGAAGACATCCGTCTGTTCCATGAAACTTCCAAGATGTAGGTAGATTTTAATTATCCAAAGTTTTTGCATATCCTTTGGAGTTTATTTTTCATTCTACTGGAAAGATTAATGATGGACATAGGGTAGCGCCCGAATGGTCGAATGACTTTAGAATGGTGTAATGTTCTTCCCGGTTCGGAACTCTTCACGGTATTAAACAGATTAATTGTTTCCAAGACAATTTTAATATTTTAAAATATTTTACCATCAACATATGAACTTTTTTTTTCTATTCTGTTAATCGTTTTCCTGCAAATTACAACAACATCCTCCTTAATTCCTGTCCATAGTTTCCCCGATGTGGAGGGAATAAATGGAAGTGTGGGCCAAACAAGTTGGGACTAATTCTCTCATAGATCCCCCCCCCCTCCATGGTGTGGAGATTAGTATATCCTAGCTAAAATAGACAGGTAGATTAACATCTTCCATATTTTCAATGAAAACAAAGCGTAAAGTTCACAAAAGCATTATAACTACCCAAACAAGACAATCCATCTAATCAAAATAAAATCCATACTTAAACCTTTCTTGAATGCGCACATTAGACAAGAAGATAAAAACCACACATTACAAAAAAACGTGGGAAGTAATCATTTTAATTAGGGCGTGCAATTGTAGATCTCTTCAAGGCAGAACCCGAAGAAATGCAACTAGGAGAAAACGAAAGAAAAACGAATAATAATAACCATAATGGAATGTAAATAAAACTAAATAGGGGAGTTAAATCACATGAACATTTATTATGTTACACTAACTCAGCCATTGGTATTTGTTTTCTTTCTAATAACTAAAACCAGAAAGATAATATAATTCTTCTAAAGTAGTAGAAAGATTAAGATAGAAGTTAACATTTTGCAACCATAATAAAAATCAGGATTGCAAAGGGAAGAACAAATCTGAAGGCCATGGATAACATCTGTAAAAGTAAAGTGATCAGCCTGCAAACAAAACTAAGAGTGCTAGAAACATTCATCCTAAAGTTCAGGATAAAGTTAATCTCCCAGTCCTAAAGTTCAGGATAAAGTTAATCTCCCAGTCCTAAAGTTCAGGATAAAGTTAATCTCCCAGTCCTAAAGTTCAGGATAAAGTTAATGACTCCTTAGCGCAGTCAGAAGGATGAATGAAGACATCCGTCTGTTCCATGAAACTTCCACGATGTAGGAAGATTTTAATTATCCAGAAGTTTTTGCATATCCTTTGGAGTTTATTTTTCGTTCTACTGGAAAGATTAATGATGGACATAGGGTAGCGCCCGAATGGTGGAATGACTTTAGAATGGTGTAATATTCTTCCCGGTTCGGAACTCTTCACGGTATTAAACAGATTAATAAAAGTAAAGTGATCAGCCTGCAAACAAAACTAAGAGTGCTAGAAACATTCATTGTTAACGGTGTACTGTATGGATCTGAAACGTGGGTGATAAATAAGGAATCAAGAAAAAGAATTTTGGCATTTGAAACAACTTGTTACAAGAAGATTCTAAGAATAGGATGGGTACAGAAAATTACAAATGAAGGGCTCTATCGGAAGATACAACCAAAGGAGAATCTAATGCAGGAGATTATAAAACGGAAGCTGCAATTATTTGGACACTTATGTAGAATGAGTGAGGAACGGAAGATAAAGACGTTCGTGTTTGATGTTATGGATGGTGTAAACAGAAGAGGTGGACCATACAGAGAATGGATAGACGACATAAAGGACTGGTGTGGGATGGGTGTACAGAAACTACGAGAGCGTGCACTGGACTAAAAAAGGTGGAAGAAGATAATGAAGGAGGCATGAGACACCGATGGGCAGTGAGCCCATGGTTCCTGATGATGAACTATAAATATCAGCGTTATGAAGAAATTAAGAATTTTATGCGAAAAATATTTCTCAATTATAATAAAAATTTTGTACAGCTGTCATGATGACCTTAATGCAAAAATAGAAGAAAATACTAATAATAATCAAATTCATTGGGAAAGTTCGAAATGTGGAGAAGGAAGAAGAAGAGAGAGAAAGCGAGAAAGAGAGAGAGAGAGAGAGAGAGAGAGAGAGAGAGAGTGCAACAATTTATTATTTTTTAAAAAAGGCTTCTATTAGGATCTATTTCTTCAATAACCAAGAAATATAATAAATGTGCACGAAAAGTCCTAAGGTAAAAATTCAATGAAATTGACTTCTTAAAACTTTATGTCTTATAGAGTATTATAATAAAGTATTATAAAGTTATACTAGTTATTAAACTAGTACGATTCATATCACCCATACGACACAAAATTAATGATGAATGACAAAATAATGATAACCATATTTATATTGGGATAAAGGAAGGAAGAGGTGAAATTTATACATTTATCTGGAGGAAATTATGAATATTAAAGAAGGATAAAAAGAAGAAATTAAAGAAGGTTACGTTGACTTGTTTAACGCAAGAGAAAAGATATCTTAATAAACAATATCTTATTTAAGTTGAAGAAGAAAGCTTTCGACCCAGTAATAACTAAGGATGTTATATGAAAATTGAAAACACAATGAATGCAAAGAAGTATGTCTGGTGTGTTGTATGAGTGGCAACAAGCAGAGAAGACTAAAAAAGAGATGGTAAGATGAGACTCCGGGGTGAAGAAAACTGGAGAAGATCATAGTCGGTCAATTGTCTGATTGAGATTGAAGAAGAGAAGAAGACAATAACTCATTCGGTGAGAAGATATCGATGAGGTATTATTATTATAATGAAGGAAATGGGCAGTGGAAAGTGTGGTAGCTGAGGTTCAGCAATTGGCAAGAGTTAGCAACATAGGAGAGTCAGCAACCCATTCGCTTTAAAATATCGGTAGCGAATTCTTCTTTCAATGATTTCGAAATAATTGACAATGTATTGTCTCTTCGCAAGCAGAATGTTTCTGAAGAAAGAAGCAAAGATCGAGAAATTTTCTTTCCTGTTTTCGAAGTATTTGATAGAGTAGAAAACCCTCAGAAGGTCACCGACAGTTGTTTCGACAGCTTATGTACCAGATTACCGATACATTACAGCGAGTAGAATAATAGCTTTGTGAATTTTTGATTACCCAATGCATCTTAAACTGGAAAAAGCGTATCCTAATCTTATTTGTTGATCGTGATTAAGTAGCTTCTCTTGAAATAAGCGATAAGCAAATAATCTCTCAGTCACAGTGAACGATTTCTATGATGTTATTTTTTGTCTCGATAAAGACCTTTATCTGCACTAGTTATAATCCCGATTACTGTCTGATGTTTCTTTTGAGACAAAGAAGTCCTTTTAAATTTAAGCTGGCAGAATTTACTGGAAGCCGAATTTCTGATCTTCAAAAAGTGTATTTTGTTTGCGGTATTAGATGGAACTCTTTGTAACCCTGTGTCTGTGCTGTATAGAAAAGACATAATCCGAGCCATTTTTAAAATAAGATGCTTTAGAAGTACTGAAAATTCTCCGCCTGCTGTTACTCGGTGAGACTGTGGATATTAAATCAATATTTGTTTTTATTTTAAACAATTAATTAAAAAGAAGAAGAATTTATGCTATTAGCATACTTATACCTTAACGCACGGCTTATTTGCAATGATAATCCAAATCACATTAGGATTTTTCTGATCTAAGTCTTTCTTAAGAGAGGTTTTTCCGTGGAGGTTTAACATTATCGTACTGGTTTTCTTTACGCACTAGTTGGAATAAGCATGCATTGCTTGTCTCGTTTAACGAAATAAGGAATTCTAATGTCTGTTTAAATATATTGAGTCATTCAGTTTTGTTTTCAATCTAGCCATTGGCATCAGCAAAATTAGTCTAAGCCCGAATTCTGTCGTATGGATACACTGCTTGCTTGTGATTTCTATGCACGCTCATTAAAGCAACGCATCAACTTTCTTCGGATAAATGTTTTCAGAATTTTGAAGCTTTCTTTCGTAGCAGAGCTGTTGAGCAACATGCACAACACGGGGAGCGAATCGTCACTGAAATGAATGATGCTATGTACACCTCCTACGATGTGACACGCTAGTCCTCCAATCCAATGAAAAATGAGATCGCACATTGCTTGAGCAACACTGAACATTGGTAAGCATCTCGAAAAATAATCTTTTCATCTTTTCTTTCCGAAGAAAACAAAAAAGTGACAAAGGAGAAGAGTTTAGCCATTATTCCTGATTGGAGCTCCAATTTCATATCACCAGGAGCCTTTTCTACTGCTATCTGAAACTCGTGAGGAAGAGCAACGCAACTGCTTTCACTTTCAATAAAGCAGAACAGCGTAGAGAGCAGGAGAGTTTTAGCGAGTATTTGATCATATTTTGAAGTCAAAATAGTAAATTTTATAACTTCTTATTTAAATTAAAATGTCAACTGACTGGAAATAGTGACATGTATATACATGCCACTATTTCCATACCGATAACTTCATCTGTCGATAATGGTGTATTGCCTGTTTCCTGAGTTACCACAATGAATTTCATTCTAGTTGTTTTAGGATTTTAGAGCCCTTGGAGATTAAAAAGCGATGTGCCACTTCATAGATAATCACACACACACACACACACACACACACACACACACACACACACACACACACACACACACACACACACACACACACACACACACACACACACACACACAAAGCGCGCGCGCAAATAATAATAATAAAATAAATAAATTAAAAAACTTCGAAAAATCTTTTTTTGCTGCAGCGATGGTTTCTTGAAAGGTGTTATTCAAATGTTAAATAAGTAATGATGGTTGTGGTGGACGGGTATATTCATTAAGACCTGACAAGACATCTCTTAATCTATTGGAAGTATTAGGATATCAAATACTATTTAATAATAAACAAACACCTTTTCATGAGCACCAGCCATTTTGTTAAACTCGCTGATGCAGCGACATCTACAGTTGAAAAGAAAATTGCTTTATCGGAAAACTTGATACTTCAATCTACATATTTATGATTTGTTATTAAATTGACTGCATTTTCTTTAAATTTAATTTAAAGCTAGCGAATTCCAAACATACGTATTACGCTTTACTATATTCTGTTATCACAGTTGTATTATGTTATCATTTGTATCACTTCTGCAGTCATAACAAATTTCAATTTCAATTCTCAATCCAACAAGGATAAAACAAGACTGGATTTTACAGTTTCAGAATCTTCGTGCAAAAACTGCTAATCCTTTCCAGTGGAGTATGCAAAGAATCTCATCAAACCTCAAGACTTTAAATGCAAAGGATTTCAGGGAACTACAAAATTACATAGCAGTCATTGCATTTATTTATATATGCAGATTCTGTATACTTTCTGTGTAAACTGCTTTATCGAATTACAAGGCGGCGAATGTTAATGTGGTTCGACAGCGTTTTTTGTAGGAATGCGAGGAAGAATTATCTTAAAACCTTTTTTTAACAGTAGCGAATTATTTTGTTCTTATACTAAGAATTCAAGGAGAAATATAAAACAATGCCTTCACTAGCTTCAGTGAATTCTTGACTATAAAATAGAAGGGTGGAAAAGAGTTACAATCCTAAAAACAGAAAATATCCAAACAAACTGTAGTTCCCAATTCACTTTCCCCTTAGGTAAAGAAATGTATTAGATTTGAACACTCTGTTTGTGAAAACCTTTCTATTGGTAACAGACAATTCCTATCGGGATCACTTTGTCAGTCTGTCCGTTAATTTTCATACAAGGCTATTTGAGAAGTCCGTGAAATATTTTAAATTCATCACTAATAAACTACTCATCAGACAGTGGTAACTTTTACGCCGAAAGAACGATAAACTGTCCTAGTTTGTTTGAGGAAACCGCTTGCACGAAGTTGCGGTGGTTTGCAGCTAGGAGGTAATAGTAGCAAAGATGGCGCTGAGTAAGTGTGAGAAGACATTTTGTATGTTAGAATAAGTAAGAGCCGCGTCTGTTGTGACAGTGCATCGACGATTTCGAGCAGAATTCCGGAAGGAACCACCTGTGTACAACAGTATCAAAAAGTAGTATGAGAAATTCCGGGACATTCAAATAAAGAAATTGTGGATTTGTGGATTATCGCTCAACCAACAGTATGGCAAATTCTCCGTAAGAGACTGAAGGTTAAACCCGACAAGTTTCAGCTGTATCAGGCTCTCAGCGTTAATGACAAAGAAGTGCGTCTTAAGTTCTGGAAGGACTTACAAGAGAGGTTTGAAGTGAAGGTTTCGCGAAGTCGCTCGACTTTTGCGAAGAAGTAACTTTTCATATGTGTGTGTGTGTGTGTGTGTGTGTGTGTGGTAAAGTAAATTGGCAAAATGTTTTGGGGTACTGAAAATCCCAATGCAGTCATTGAACATGTGCGAGAATTGCCAAAGGTGAAAGTCTTTAGCGCAATTTCGAAGGTGTGCGGGCCATTTCTCTTCGCAGAGCCCACCGTCACAAGATGACGTAGCCTACATGGGTATGTTGGAGAACTGGCTGATGCCACAGCCTAATGAAGACAATGATGATTACATCTATCAACAAGACGGCTGTCCTGCTCATTACCACACTGAAGTGTGAAGGTACCTCAACGAAAACTTGCCACAATGTTGGATAGGACGCACAGGTCAAGATTATGTCGCATTAATACGGTAGCATCTCGTCGTTTGATTTAACCCCATGCAACTTTTTCTTGTGGGGATTCGTGAAAGACATTGTGCTTGCCCCCCGCCACCACCACCACTTCCTGTTAATCTCATGGAACTTCGCAACCATATCAGCGCGGCTGTGATACTAATCGACCGTGGCATGCTCAAATGCGTCTGTGGGACGAAATGAATTATTGGCTTGATGTCTGCCGAATCATCAAAGGTGGACATATTGAGCATGTGTGAGGAATGTAAAAAAAAAAAAAAAAATTGGACAGTTTACCTTTATTTCAGTGTTAATAACATATAGTATCTGTTGTATAATTTATTAGTGGCGAATGTTCAAAAGATTTCACGGAATTCTGAACAACCCTGTATAGCTTAGGTTTTTTTGTACCTCATTTTTATTTGCGGTTAGGAGTCCAACTCTTGCTTGTTTGCCTATCGACGTTTGACTAACCACCGCATCCTAAAATTATGATTGCGAAAACCAATCTAAGCAAGGTTGTATGTACAGTGGATTATTATTGTTGTTGTTGTTGTTGTTATAGCTTATGAGAGGAGTGTGTTATTTCTAAGATAGAGCTCTTATTAGTGACACAAGCAATATCAGACTGTTTTAATCTTCTTAGTGTCTACAGCCTGATTTTCCTTACATTACTAAAACAATGCCTAATATAAACATAACTAATTAAATTAAGAATTTAGATTCTACGTAAACAACCAGAAGAATAACAGAGAAGAAAAAAGGTGTACTTTGGACCTCTTTCGACCCTTCTTAATTGTCTTTATTCTTTTTTATCATTTTCTTTGATCATTTTTGCCTTCGTTTCTTTTGACGGATCTTTAAACTTTACACAAGGCTTAAGGCTCAGTAGTTCTCTTAATTATCCTCAATTTTCACACGTACTACTGCACTTTAGCAGATCAGTTAATTTTCCCAACAAGTCGGAAACTCAAAAATGGCGAAAATTGTTCTTCTGTTTAATAAATTACGATGTCGTATGTTCAAAAAATCATTATACTATCAATCTTAAGTCACTTCCTTGCCAGCTGCGACAACTTAGGCGAACTTTGCTAAAGAGAAAGAGAGAGAGAGAGAGAGAGAGTATCTTCCTTTTTTTTTAGTTGCTTGAGAAGCAACATATGGTGCATAAAACTCAGCCAAGAAAGTTTTCTTTCCAGTGAGCATCGTCTTACCTTGTAAGGTTCTAAAAGATTAAGATGAAGTAGCTCGGATTTGGTCAAAGAGCTGCAAGTATCAAACAATCATTAGCAATTAATCTGAGGTTTCTAATTACAGTCCCCAATTCACAATTCGATTTCGCCTTCTAATAACTTTCATACCTGGCGAAGAAATGGATCGTTTATCCCGCAGTCAACTCCCACCAATACTCCGAATACGTCTCGATCATGTCTTGTCGGACTTCATTATGTGATCTCAGGTGGATTTTTCTGTTACAGACGACACCCGTTATACGAGAAGGGTAAAGGCAAACTATACGAGATCGATTATTAACGTTCGGCATAAAACTTCCGAAGAAATGTTACTCACATTAGTGATGAGAAGAAAGAGCACATTTTGCGTTTTCTGTGAAATTGCGAAATAAAATCAGCTTATCATGAGAGTAAGTTAAGCACTAAGCAGCGAATTTCTCGATAGAATTCCGTAGGCTTCTAATAAAACCATTGGTTAGCTCTGCTTCATTTCCCGGCAACAGATGTCGTTGTTTCAAAGAAGCTAAAATGCAGAAATCTTTGAAAGAAAATATCTTTATGTTTATTATACTAAAATCAATTAATTTTAAACTTTCATTTGCAAAAACTGTTAAGTGCGTAATTATATTTGCATAATCTAGATTGTCCTCTCGTTTTGGTAATTGCGCCCGCTTGGTTGCTAAGTGGTTAACATTCAGCCAAAGAGAAGCGAGTTCGATCTTTTAAGGCACTGCAATGAATCCAGGAAATTTAATAAATAATATTGTATTGCATTTTATTGTACCCTGTATTAAATACTGCAGTACACTTATGAATAAAAAATCTTCAAATTGTGTCTTCTTTTTCCCTTTTAGTCGTTTCCGACCGTAGGTGACTTTGCCCACAAAATATTCCAGGTGAGATTTTTATAGGGTAGTTCACCATTGCTTTTCCACCCCATTTTTTCCACGCTCGGGACCGGCTTATGGCTGGGACGTATTCATGACTGTAATCCATTGTATTTACGGCTCCGGTTTGTCTGTACTGGGGGAGGAAAAACCCGAGTTTCCAGGAGAAAAAATCCTTATCTTCGTATGAGACCGGTTAACTCACCTTTCGTCGAAAGATACTAGATAAAGGTTCCTCACGTCACTGACGGGAATCGAACCCAGGTCTTTCCGACAAAACGGCTTCGTCTATACTGACTGAGTCAGTATAGACGAAGTCAGTATAGACTTGTTTAACACCTTTAAAATATAAAAGTTTCAAAGAAAACGAAAATACATATCCTCGACTTGAGCTGTAATCGCATTACTTTAAACGGACTTTGCTAAATTCTGTTTTTATTTTTTATTTTTTTTTCATCTTTTATTATTAGTGGCTTCTGATTATTGACTACATGGCTGATGGTTGTTTGGGACCTTGTGTTTCGGGTTAAAAACCAAAAAAAAAAAAAATTCAAATCAACCAACTCCGCTCAAAAGTGCGGGACACTCTTGCAATTTTATACGTTCGTTCGGTTTCGAAACAATTATAATCTCAGAGGTTTTCCTTATTTGGTATAAAATCATAACGGATATTTTATTTCAGGATTTAATATTCAGGACTTTCTCATGAGACTCAAATTAATGATTAGACAGTACTATTCAAATATATTCGGATGTCGAAGGACAAATATTTTCTCATCCTATCGATTACTAGTCGCAGATAATTCCTGCGTGTTGTTGATATTCCCGTCCTTTGCGGTTCCATATTATCAGTCACATAGATCGTTAGAGACAGTGGTGCTTACAATAAAAGGGTAAATACGAACTCTAAATTGAAATTTCGGTGATATGGTGATACATAAAGAAGCCAATAATACACTGAATAACAACGTACCTATTGCTTTCGTATGCCAAGATTCAATGCAGTAAATCTTGCGGCCCTCCTCTTACTAACATTAGAAAATATGAAGATGCCCCTGCTAAGACTCTGTCTGATCGCATATAAAAGCAGGAACGAATGCTTGTCTTGAAATTCACGCTTGCTCTTGTTATCATTCAGAGAATGCGAGGTCTGATTGAAGTCTGATTAGAGGAATAATGAATTACTGACCCTTTAAAAACTATATATTTAGAAATTTATGTACATTTAATCATACAAACACAACATTTATTTTACAAATGATATTCTATCTTTTTCAATTTAGCTACTTGAATACAAATTCTACCCTACGGTTCTTCTTTATGAACTGGTCAATAACATCGTCATAAAAAGTTGGTTGTAACTTAATTTTTCCAAGCAACAGGCACACTTGTAAAGGCTGGTTGAAGCTCACTGGCTAGAGCTAATTTGACTGCGTATGGCCCTTGTTTAAGCAGATGACGTAGAGGGAGCGGAAATGGTTATGCGCGAGCATGAAATCGCAGTGCTGAAGCGAGGACCTGGATGCTCCCACTACCGAGCAAGCCAAGGTAGCTTGACTAGCGTCGGCCTCCGATACACAACGCAAAGCTCAATAATTGCCGCGCAAGCTTAAAACGTCTTCTGTCTACAAAAATAAAAGCCTAAATGGAACGCTAATAAATGCATGCATTTATTAACAAATAAAAATTACTTCTTTCTCAATTAATGAGCTTGCGCAGCAAGCATAGCAAGTATGGAGAATTTGCCACTGTATGAAAGCAGATTAAATTGGTAAGCAAGCATACACAAGCTTATCAATCTACCTTCTCTGTTTTCTTGAGAAGTAAAGTTTGAATTTTTAAGTAACAAAATAGCTACTTCCCTAACATCATAGCCTAAGACTTGAAGTTACCCTATTTTTTCTCAGATAGATCTGAATCCAACTGTTACGAACATCGAGATTTGATGAAATACATGGCTTACACAGCCGCTTCCGTGCTCGAGAAAATAGTGCCCCATTGAAGATCATTGACGGAAAAATAAAATGAAATCACACTCTTTCTTATAAATCTTATTTCTCAATCTTGTATAAAAAAAAAAAGAGTAAGAAAGATGAAAATAAGTTTTTAATCATCGATAATAAAAGGACAATTTGAAAGATATCGCGCATTGCACGGTAATGTTTAGAGTTCTTTCGTATCACTCGTAAAATAAACAAAACAAAGACTCACTAAACTCCGAATCAAACGCATCTCGTTTCAAAACAACAACAACAAACGTCCTTCTAAGTTACACTTGAGAAATCTTGGTAAACAGAAAAGAGAAAGCGAAAACCTTTAAAGACTTCGTTTCGAATCAAATGCATATTAATACCCGAAGATAGATGTTTACTGAAAATAACAAAACTAATTTTTTTTTATTTTATTTCCAGCTTTGAGAAGTAATTTTGTAGTAAAAAAAATCATCCACTATAGACTGGTTATGGATCTTAAGAGTTTTTAATTGCTCCAGAGAGAATTGAAAAGACTCAAGTACCATAAGTTAATTTTAACTTATGGTACTTGAGAGCTTTGAAGTGCTGCAGCTTACAGAGGATTATTTTTAAATTTTCGAATATTAGGAAATGCTATTGCAAACAACTGGAAATATCTTTCTGAAGATGTTTGTCATATCCCTTATAGCGCAGACATCTTCTGCGATCAGTACATGAAAGGGGTGGGGGGAGGGCTTTTTTTAATTTTTGCTAATGATACTTCTGCACCTTGTATTCTAAATGAAAGGCTTATTTTTTTATTTAAATTGTCTAGAATAATGCTGAACTCGTACGTAGGATTACATCTTACAAATAATCTATTTTCTTGTTCGTTCGTTCGTTTTAGTTTTTTTTCTAAAGCAATTAGAAGTCGAAGATTCGGGAAAGATATTGAATTTCCTAATATTCTATTTGAAATTGTTTACTGTAGATTCCTACCATTTGCACATTCCTTTCTGCCAGCTTTGTTGCATTTATTCTTTTGCAGTTATTAATAATAATATCGTTAATGTCTCAGAGTTTTATTTTTGGTGACATTTGAATATTCTATTTGAATTTCCTTTCGACACACCAACCTTTAACTTACATATCCACAAAATGTTCCTGTTGATGTTCTACTAACTGCATTTCGATACGATGGTGTGTAAGATGAATTATATTTCACGATTAATAAAAAAAATTGATAAAAGCAGTTGGACATACTGTTGTTACTTACGTTCGGAATAACGACAGATCCAGTTAGCTTGTAATGTGCATAGTTTACGTATAGTAAAGTAAGCAAAAAGATAACCACAACGGTTTTTCCGAAATAATCTTAATATTATAAATGCAATATCTGTTTAAATATTAAGATACAACCCTATGAAATTATACTTGATATATTTCACGCGCAAACAATTTTACAATTGAAATATCTTCAAGACTAGGCTACTTGTAAATGAAGGATATTGATTTCCAATCCTGAAATGAGAATTCAGTTTGTCGTTTCCAAAATGCAAGAGTGGGCATCCCATTTATAATTTATCTCATTTAGGATATGATTCCAAGAGGGGGGAAAAAGAGTACTTTTTTTTTAGAATGGAAAACAATTATTGTTTTCATTGCAAGAAAAAAAAAAAACAGGTCTTGACACTTTTTGTCTTGTAAGCGTCACACACACACACACACACACACACACACACTGTAGAAAAAGTCTTACAGGGATGTAGATAATAGTGGGTAAACGATAATCCTGAATTCGTCACTTTTGTCTTAATCCTTCCTGTGACGCGATTAGCGAATTTATTCGACTTGTCTGTCAATTTCGTCTCGAAGATAGACGTGGATAAGCCATTGCGTTTATGTTGCTTGAAGGATTAGAAAAATCTAATGTCTACTAAAATGTGTCTCCCACATTACTACCGCCATCAACCTGCAATGTTACTATCTGGCCCACGGATTCATGCTACTGTCACCACACCCTGACTATGCTGTCAGCTTCGTACAACTGGAATCCGTCGCACAACACGAATTTTCCCCTCACTATATGTTCAGGGTCGTTGTTCCGGTTCTCGCTTTACCTGCAGGTTTTTGTGTTTCTCATCCATTCTTAAGAGTGCCTGCTTCTGTACAGCATCATTGACAATGTGAAGTCTGGTTTGCAATTTTGCAGACCTATTTTTGGTTACTCTGCCATTTGCCTGACTCTGAAATCTCCGCTACACCTCACAACTCCGTAACTCAGTTTTATCTGCTGAAGTGGGCATTTTGTCCGAGCAGTGGACTGCATTTTTTCCCCCTTGCTCTGCGTTTAGTAGTTTTTGGATCATTCTTATTACACTTTTAGTCTTTCTTTTTCTGAATAGTCCAGGAATGTGTTTAATTGCAGCAAAGATATCTCTTTACACTCAACAGAAAATATCAGACTATTTCGGCGTATTTCTTTGATAACCTTCTTTACCACTTAGTGATCTGTTGTTTTCAGTGTTTCAATAATTATGTGAATTAGGTTTATTCTATCCAAAAACACACCGTGACATGTTGCATTGTTAAAAAAATCCATTGCCCATAATGCGAAGTTCGCTTCGGATAATATTCAGCGTGTCTATAAAGTGAAGATTCACAAAAGTGTGCTCTCAAAAGTATAACGTACAAATTTCTTTCTTTTCGAACTATACTTACAACTACTAAATTTTATTCTTATTTCTCATCAGTAATTCTTTCGACTTTCAACATCCTAATAAACAATAAATAAATATATAATAATAATAAAAGTTTTTTTTATTTCTCCCTGCTGTAAGGTTCGAACTGGTTAGGTTCAAAGCTATGAAGGCATTGTTATTATGTTTGTTAATTCGGCCTGTGTTCTCTGGAAGAACCGCCTGTGTTACGATACGAATACACGAAGTTTGAGGCTCATTTCTGGTAATAGAAATCCTGTAAAATGTAGCAATAGTTCCAATACCTTCCTTGAATTTAAAGGATATATATTGATTTATTTCCTTGTTTTAATTTCTACAAAAAAATTCCATTTCTAGAAATACGTTTTTTTTTTAATTTTCCCTTATTTCTCTTCGAAATAAGGCACAGGATTGCGTGCTTTGGTTAAATGTTGAACAGAAGGCATCGCAGTTTATTGTGATTTGCTTTGAAGCTTGAAAATCGCCCTCAGGTCCATTATGAAAATAGAAAACAGTGGCGATAAACAAGGTTAAAAGGAACTAGAAATTAGTTCATTATTTTCATGCCAATATTAACCATTATCTTCATGAATTTGTGTCCTCCAGTTTGGACAAAACCGCAAGGTACTATTACAGGTTTGTTAATATCGTTTAGAATTCAGATTCAAGTTTGAAAGTAGCTTCAATACAGAATAAAATATTTAGATGGAAGGCACTGAGCATTACATGATGAGACCTCTGTGATTTCTTTAATTTTAAGACAAACACCTTATATATTAAAATTGAATCGGACTCAAGAGACCTACAAATAGTAATGATAAAGCGAAAGAAAAAGTTTTGTATTTCTCAGGAGAATAAATCAAAACCGGACTTCTTCCTCACGTGAAGTGCCAAAATAGCTTCATTTACTTGAAGATTATTCCCATGGACGTATTATTGCATGTAGTGTAAGCTTTTATACACTGCACCTATTTCTCTCTCTCTCTCTCTCAGTTTTCATAGGTTTAAGATGAAGTAACTGAAACTACTTCAGTATCGGTTGAACTAGCACTGCGTATCATAGGAAAGACAGATAGGCAGATAGATAGATAGACAGACAGAGAGAGAGAGAGAGAGAGAGAGAGAGAGAGATCCTCTTCCACAGTATCATTCAAATGGTTGTTCGTCAAAAGTTCAAAAAGGTGATTGATGTGAATTTAATGATGTTGGACGAAATACCCACACACTCTAAGCGGTGATTCCTTCTAACTATTAGCCAGATATTACTGCTAGAAAATTGATGGACTGGCGTGAGATTGACGACACTTTCTGCGTGCTTCACAAGACAAGTTGTGACGCTCATTAAAAAAATCCAACTCTTTATTAAATTTCTTGATGCTGTAATATGAACGGTAGCGATTTACGTCAGGCTGCAGCTGACGAAATGAATAGTTCGGTGTTAAGCAAAAGTTTGATATCGGATAATAATTATATTCATTTAATTAGTGAATATAATGAATATAATGATTCCTTGACCGAGTGGATAGCACTTCCCCTCTCTAGCCGCTAGGACGAGAGTTCGAATACCACTGCAGGAAGAGATCTGCGTGAATGTCTTTAGATGGGTCAGAAGTCTACCTCTTTCTCCTTTTATACACGATCACGCTTTTATACACATCACTGATTAGGAATCTCGTTTCAAGAAACGAGAGTCCCAAAGATTTTAACCTTCCTTCAGTAAATTAGTCTTATCTTGGAAAGCACCGGAAGAGCACCTTTAAGATCACTTCACAAACGTTTTTTTTTTTTGAATGACTTCCATCGTTTGGTGTGTCAGCACACCTTGCTATGAACGATTAAAATATATTTCTGAACCACCCGGAGTAGTGTTTGCGACCAAAATAGTGATGTTTTTAAAAGCCATTAATTATTTATCCATGCGTAGATGTGATAGTTCTTAAAAATGAAACATTTTCCATGTATTTGAATACAAAGCTTAAGATAACCTATCAGATGACTACGCTTGCTAACTTCAGTTGAGATGAGAGCTAAAATATATATTTCTAAATAAACAAACAAACCCTGATATCCATCCAGTATTTTAGTACTAATTCTCGCTACAGTAAATGTGAATTTTCATTCATGAGACAGAACATGCATTAGGAATGAAGTTTCGTTGTTGTTGTTGTTGTTGTTGTTGTTGTTGTTGTTGTTGTTGTTGTTATACTGTTATCGAGAAAGAAACGAAGAAATGAAGTACATTTCCTAAGCCTGTTAATCACGTGTTTTCAATATGAGCCATCTCTTCATTTTAGTGAGAAAATTTTCTCTTCCTGAGAGTAGAAATCGCTTACATCCACGAGACCGGCTAATTCCTCTTCGGGTTTGGAATGATGAGGGTTTACCGTTGCAATGATAATTCTGATGGTAAACTACCCATGGAAACGCGGCGACAGAAAAGGAAAAGCGAGTCGGGAGCGCAAAATTCTCTCAGCATTAAAATGCAAGTAAAGAGCTCATAAAGAAATATAATTATGTACAATATTAAATGTGGGAGGATTTAAAATTGTAGTAATTACCAAAACAAAGAAGGAATAAAAATGAACCATGGAAACAGAACTTTGATATAAAATCAAGTGAAGTGTGTAGAGAATAAAAGGGCACAAGCACGCATTGGGATTTGGCATCGGAAATCGATCACAAAACAGATACTACAAATACTGGAATAAAAACAGAATCTACACAATAATAATAATAATAATAATAATAATAATAATAATAATAATAATAACTGGATTATATTGGATCCAATAGAAGGAAAATAAGATGATAACTTTGAACTCTGTGAACTGTAACATAAAAAAGTTTCAATGCAAGAATTGAAAAAATCAAAATCAATAAAAATATTGGAATCTATGGAAAAATACTATAACAAAATCGCAAAAAAATTAACAGATTTTATTCTGCGTAATAATCTCGAAGTAAGATAATAAATTCCTTTTACAAACATAATACATGAATAAAATTATTTCCTCAGCAAGAGAATGGATAATATCAATTATGGATTTAAATTGAAAAATGAAACTACCAAACTCTTCTTTAAATGATGATAGCGTACACATGAGTTACGAAATAGGTGCTAATCAATTCCTTGCTAAAATAAAGAAAGAAACAGGCCACAAATCGCTAAATAGTGAAAGATAACGAAAAATGAAATACAGAAGAATAAGAGTCATTGCTAAGAAAGAAATTGAAAAGAACATAGACAAGTATGGAACAGTTTTGTTTCTAACTTAGAACATTATATATACACACTGCTTGGAAAGAAGTCAACGGACACCACACCATGAGGAACAAACAGCCACGCGCCCACCGTGATAAGATGTAAGGCTTCCTTTCGCTTCGATGACCCCTGCAATCCTAAGGGGAATACTTTCCACAAACATACGATAGCGGTCAATAAGAATTTTGGACTATTCTTCTTGTAGGCATGTAATGAGGTCTTGGACTGTTGGGACTGACGTCCTTTGACCTCACCCGATGCTCCACTTCATCCCACAGATGTTCAAGAAGGTTGAAATCAGGACTCTGTGGAGGCCAGTCAAGTGTGGTTACGTTCATGTCCACAAACTACACAGTTACATTAGCAGCCTTATAATACGGTGCATTGTCTTTGCTGAAAGAGACGAAGGTCAGTTACCACAAAGTAGGTAGCACTGCATCGTCCAGAATGTTCAGATACCTCTCGGAATTAATGTTAGTGGAAACACAAATAGAGGTCTGAGGAAAACTAGAAAAAACAGGATCATGGCATCGCATGGCCACCTCCGAATTTCATAGTTGGGTAAACATTTAGAACCAATGAACCCTATTATATATTTCTAATGTGCATTGTTTTTTTTTATGAAATGAAAAGGATATAAATATGAAAATTACAAAATATCTAAAATTAAGCGCGTGTAATGAATTCTGTGCTTAAATCTAACCTGTTACGAAAAGCGACACCTAATAGGTGTCGCTAATAATAGGTGTCGTTATAGCAACTAAAGTGAAATTTATGAGAAAAATTGCAACATATTCCCTATTCGATCATAATAGAAATACTGAAACAGTTAATCCAAGAACTAATGAGAGAAAATAAAATATAAATACAAGTTGGTGGAACATAAAATAATACAAACTGAAAAACTATCTAAATAAGTTCTTCATAATGAACTAGGAAGGAAAAATAAGACGAAATCATCTACTAATTAAGCCTAAAACTTTGAATTACATGATGATGATGATGATATTGCTTTTTACAATTATCCCCAGTCCTAAATGATATTCTACATTCTATCAGATATCACTCAAAAGAAACCAAATGACGTATCCCCACCATCAAAGCTACGTCTTTCTATCTCATTTTTATATTTTATTTTAATGCAAAATAAAAACTCTCAACAATACTAAAGTTCTCTTGCTGGCAACTCTGAACCTGCTGCTTGCTTAAATGACATTAATTATTTCAGAGTAAATTATTCTATTTAATCACTGTCTCGATGCGGCTGTCAATGTCATTTGGGGGAGAGAAATGTGGACAATAGAATGGAGGGAAAATAGGAGCTTAAGAAAAAAAAAAAAGAAAGTGTGATAATTTTAATTAAGATGATACAAAGGAAAAAGAACCGCATTGAGAAATAACGAGATAATCGGATCGCGTAAAATAATTGGGGATTCAGTAAAGACCGTAAAGATCAAAAGAATAATAATAAGAATAAATGAGATGACAGAAATTAAAGAGATAAAGAAAACAAAACATGATGAGTAGAGTATCAATTTTATGATAAAAGCGATTAACAAGGAAATGGAATTTTGTTTTAATTTGTCAGATTTGCATTACTTCTGTTTGTGCTACAAAAGATTAAGGGATGCGTGCGAGGGTCGACTTCGTTAAATAATCAGATACCGAGAGTCACGTGAGTAATATTACTCGATCATTGATTTCATTTAGACCATGAATTACGCATCAAATTCAGTGAAGTTTATTTTATGTAATGAGATGTTGTAACCCATCTCAGTAGACAAAATGCTAAAAGTAGATTTTAGTCAGAGAATTACGAAATCCACTCGAATCATCAGACACGCAAACAGTGGAAAGCAAAGATACCAAAGCTGATTGATGTTAAATGAAATTAAAGAATACAATGAAATTATTTGGTTTTCCGAATTCTTCTGACACGACTTTTTAAGGAGATTCTAGTTAAGATTTTTTGTAACATAGTGCACGGGAATATGAAAATAGAAACATCAAGTAAGTAAAGTAAATAAAAAGGAATCGCTCAAACATGGAATGCAGAGAACGCAGTGGGACGTTTGCTCGGGTGGTCCGATTGATGGATGATCTAGCAACAGAACGCAAAATGTTCATGTGGATGTTTTTCATTCTGTGTTGTCTAAAACCATATAAATTTAATGTTTTAAATTTTAAACGTTTTTCAGTACTGAGATATAATTATGCTGTGCCATTATATTAAAAAAAAAACATTATTACTCCTTAATCCACTGGATCAGCTTTTCAGTTTAGTTTTCAACTTTTTCCTAATTCGACTCTAACAGTCTCCACGTGTCTGAGGTTATCAAAGGTTAGTTTAAGTTTGTACTGAATATAATAATAAAAAGATTATTTCAATTATAACCTTTCACTATTATTGTTATTTTGTCCTCTAATTTAGAATAATTGACTGAAACTGAAAGAAAGCCGAATGATTAGATGTCTCAACCTCAAAAGCTTCAGGAGCCTCCATAGCTGAATCGGTATCGACGATACTAGTTAGTTAGAAATGCCTTAGTTCGAGTCTCGTCTAGGAAGCGAAAAATCTTTTTCAGCAGAATGTGAGTTAGCCGGCCACATGCGACAGGGTTTTCCCTCCAGCATAATAGGCAAGTCGACCAGCACAATATACTTGGTTTACAGACTTAACCTACCGGTGTCTTAACTTTAGCTGATTTGATCATAACTTCATCTAACACTGGTCAAACCACGGTGTTGTTCTGATAGAAGAACCCCGAAGGCAACGTTTCAAGCCCAAACTTATTATTAATTGGCACCGTTGTATTCTTTCGTTTGCACTCATTCCGTAAGTGTATTATGTAGAATGGAAAACCTCTCTTTGAAAGGACCCGGGTTCGAAATCTATCAAGGAAGGAGTAATTTTATTGATGTTTTCAACGGTTCGTTAGGTTGCAAAAGAAGGTAGAAGGGTGTTTCTCTAGACACTCGTTTATTTTCTCTTTTCTATTTAAAAAGAGTCGATCAATTGTTATTTAATTGAAGTTTGTAATTTATTCTTCTCTTCAAAGCATCAAGATTAAAGAAGGCCAAGACATGCAGTGGTAACACGCGCTTCACTAAAGACGACATCAAAGCTGTCACTCTTAAATTACACTGATTTTGCAATCACGAGTGAAAACGTGCTGTCAAGTACGTCTTAGCGTTCAGTTATTAATTCTAGTAACGCGAATATAAATTCACACCAAAGGAAATGAATGCAGGTCTCATCAAGATAGAATTACAACTCTTTGAGCTTCGGAATCTGCTTTCACAAAGTTCTCTCGAGGATCAGAGAAATTCGGAAGGGTTTGATTAAAGCAATGAAAACAGAAGAGGTTTTTAGTGAACACGAATTTTGTTCAAATGTCACACTCTTTGCTTACTGCAAATGTCTCCTCAACATTTGAAATCCAGCTATATGTTTTTTTTTTTGTTTTGCTTTTTTTTTGTTCCACCTGCTAAATATTACGTTCATAAAATCAACTTTGTTTCTGGTGTGCTAACTTTTCACGTGTCTAAAAATTAATTATGATAAATCGTTTAAAATATTGATGAGATCTTCTTCTTTGTTAATATAAGCTTGAATTTTTGTAATTCCCATAAAACCCGAATAAGCAAAGAATAAATGGACAACAACCCTGAAAAGGACGTTGAAGAACACTCTCCTATAGGGATGCCATTGAGCATCACAACAAAACGTACTGTGCATGTAACGTTCACCGTGGTAATATTACCATTAACAAATATATCTGACTGAAACGAAAAGTAAAATGACTCAAGATTTTAACAGATATCCTTAATCTGTGCCATACAGGAATTATTATTAGTCTGAATCGATTTTTCGACAAAAACGAAATAATTATAGCTAAAAAAAACAATCATTCGTTGACATGTTGATAACTTTCGATGTCAATATTTGGTTCCTCTAAGAAGCACTGTCCTTACTCCTTGACATGTTTAAGTAACTCAAAAAATTCAATGAAACGATGTTATTTTCGTAAAGCCATAGAATGCATCAAAAGTTAGAGCATAGTTTAGAAAAGTTCAACTTTTTTGATAGGTTCGTAAAAATCATCAGTGCTTAATAGATTCGCTTTTACTGTCTGTCCGTCCTTGTGGATTTATTTCTGGATTTTAGCTGCTTGAGTTTATTTCAATTCAGAATTTGAAATTGATAGAAACGTTTGATGGAGTAACCTGATTTTTTTTTGGCGGAGAATCTCAGATAGACCTGTGAATTATTCAGGGTGAACATCGCTCCTATTTTCACACACGGTTCATCTTTCTAAGAGGAATATAACGTGCTTTTATTTCCTTAAATGACTAAGCCCAAATATGCTCCGAGTATTTTACTTGGATTTTCATCGATGTTCATCCCCACATTTTAATTTAAAATTTGAGATGGTCAACAAGCAGGGAATGACTCTTCGACCATAAAAAGTGCATTTCGTAATCTCAATCTTGTAAATGTAGAGCATTCTGAATCGCAGCCCAATTTTGGCACAGAAAATAATCCAGTTGAAATCAGAATGGATATAACAGCACATTTTAACAGAAATCTATTTTTAAAACAACATTCAATTCTATTTCAGCCGTAATAAATTTGTAGACTGCTATATGCTCGTGTCATTTCGAAAAGATTTCAAAATAAAATTCCGAAAAGCTGTACTGTTAGCGAACTGACTGTTTGACCAGTCAGGTCAAGAGCAATCATCTTTTTCGAAACAAAGTCGCAGCTACACATCGCAGATCTCCAGCTATAAAGTACTGGATTCACTATTGAGAATTCGCTTCATTGCAAGTAAGGGTATGCACTGTTGATGTACTGCATCTAAGAGCTGTGGCTCTCAGATTCATTTATGAGTATGCAGAACAGAAGATATTTAAGTGAAATAGTTTCGCTAAGGCTCTGAACATGAATGGAAAATTGGAGTTTTTTAACCTTAAAGCATAAGGATTAATATGAAGATGCTTTTAATGATATGGTATTGAACCATCGGAGCTTGTCAATGATAGGATTGATGATCTACTTGATATTCTATTTGATAGCAAAAAGAAAGAAAGAGAGAGAGAGAGAGAGAGAGAGAATGTATTATCAACAACAATCTCTAGATCCTTAGAATAAGTATTATATGCAATTGATAGCGTTTGCAATTCAGTCAACGATGTGTGCATGTTATTTTGATTTCTAAACTTAATGAGAAAGGAGCCTAAATGATATATATATATATATATTAGGAATTTTCTTTATCTAAAATGGCAGTCAACTAAATTTATATTAAAGATTCAACACTAATCTTAAACTATATTCAATATTATGCTACACGTGACTCAATTTTAACTTAAACTAATCTAATCTCAGGCTTAAACAACTTGAACGACTTAACGGCAACCAACCATGTCTTTTTCCCCATCACGTACAATTCCGATAGTTTTATTTATCAATTTAAACAGGACATTTCGCCTGGTTTTAATGAATTACAAATGCGAAAAGAAACAAAAATATTTTACCTGATGACCATGCGAGTGCTTTAAATAAAGCTTAAAATATTCACGAACTTTTCTATTTAAAACATGGGCCTCGTCGTACAAAAATCGAAGTTTAGAACGTGTGTCCAACAAAATATTTTCTTTCAGATTTTGGTATTTATTGTGGATCCTGTCTGACACAATATCGGTACTTATTCTCACCCACTCTCTCCTCGTGAATGCTATATGTGGAATGCTCACCCGCGAACAGTCTACCAGCATGTCCAAAGACTTCTCAAGTGGAAAGTGGGACTGATTGATTACCTTCGGAAAGAGAAACGACTGCTGCTTAAGAGACAAAATCTGCACATAAAGAACTCGATAACCTCTAACCTTTAGTAAATAATGTACTCAACACGATTCCCTGCAAGTATTCAAAATAATGAAAAAAGTAGGAAGTGTGTTGAATATGCGAAGTCGAGTGGAAAGACCACAAACATGAAACTGTTTTAGATTTAATTTCGATAATATTTGAATTTTGATAATATTGACAAATTTGTTTTGATGGCCAAAGAGGAGAATATTATATATATATATATATATATATATATATATATATATATATATATATATATATATATATATTCATCAAATTTTGAAGCAAATCAAGCTTTGATATTCAACTTTCTGAAAATGAAAGCTGTGCTGAACAAAGCGGCCTTTTGTAGCTGCACAATTTTTAATCCATCTAACTTGAGTGCTTCTAGATGTTTCTTCAATGTTTTAGGGATGGCGCCTAAAGCACCTATTATTATGGGAACAACTTTCGTTTTCTTTTGCCAGATTCGTTCAACTTCGATTTGCAAATCGCAATATTTTGTAATTTTTTCATTTTCTTTGTCGTCAATCCGATTATCTCCTGGTACCGATATTTCGATAAACATAACAGCCTTGTTTTCACTTTTTTCAACCACTGTAATATCGGATGTATTACATTCCAAGCTTTTGTCAGTCTGGATTTTGAAATCCCAGAGTATTTTAGCTTTTTCATTCTCAACCACTTTCTGGTGAACTTTATGCTTCCAATAGTCTTTAGATACTTCCAACCCATACTTTTTACATAAATGCCAGTGGATTATCTTAGCTACGTTATCATGCCTTTTACGGTACTCAGTTTATGTAATAATGTTTTTTAAATAATAATAGTATTTATCTTTTTTTTTTCTCGCGGAGGATCCTGTTACCCCTAGAGAGCGCGTCCCCTGGGTGGCGGATAGGGGAGCCCACCGTGTGTGTGTGCATGCGCGTGCGTGTGTGCGTGTGTGATATATATGATGGGGTGGTCCGAATATACTGAATAAGGACTCGTGGAGCAACAGGGCCATAAGGGGCAATCTAACATCTAGTGATAATTTTGATGTATTTTCATTTAATATGAAGTAATCTAATATTGATTTCCATCCTCTTGCTGCCTAAGTATATTTATGTATGTCTTTATGTTTATAGAAGGAATTTATTAGTTTTAGGTTATTATAAACTACAAAGTCAATCAATTTTTTACCATTCCTGTTTAGAGTATGTTCTCCATGTATTCCTATATTATTATTAATTTTCGTGTTTCCAATTTTTGCATTTAAATCTCCTGCTAAAATTAATCATTTTTATTTATTTTATTATATATGTTTTGTAGCTGATTATAAAAATCAATATTATCCTGTTCTCTTCCTTCTTCTGGGACATATAAACCAATTATTGTTAAATAGCCTCTGTCTATTTTTATTCTAACTTCTATTATTCTTTCATTCCATAATTTATACTGTTTTAACTGTTTTGAAAGGGAGTTGTGAATCCAAATCATGATTCCTGCTTGTGCTCTTTGGTCTCTGTCAACTCCACTGTATATCACATTAAAATTTTCGGTACTCATAGTTCCTTTTAATTTCTTTTTTGTTTCAGTGATTACTGCTATTTTAAAGTTTCTTTCATTTAATAACTGGCCTAATTCTATTTCTTTATATACTGTTCCTCTTACATTCCAGTTTGCTATGTATATTATATTTTGTCGTTTCCATTTTTGGTTTTACCTTTTCCATTCCAGGGTCGTTTCCCATAGATTCAATCCGATTATCTTTTTCTGTCAGCTTTATGTTCTTAGGATTAGGATTATAGGATTATGTTCTCCATGTCAGGGGACTAGCCTGACGATGGAATAGTTCAGTGGTAAGGCTGCTACCTTAAGGCTTCTGAACTAGCCTTCTTCCGAATTTAAACTCATAGGAGGAATAGGGTATATTGAAGGGGAAAGAGTAGATTATAGAAGAATTATAGTAAGGTTTATAGAGAAGGCATAGTTGTAAGGCCAGAAATGAAAAGACCCCATGGCCCTCGAGTACTCTAATAGCATAAGGGTCATAGAATAAGAAAAGGCTGATAAGGCCAAGTCTTCTTCTTTTAATCTTTCCTTATAGGAAAGATTAAAATAAGTGGATCTTCCTGAAAGTAGAAGAAAGAGAGGATAGATCCAGCTACGGGTCCATGGGGGTGCCGCTTCCCTTACAATCAAGGGAAGAGTTCACAGAGGATATGAAATAAGCAGTGACCACTTCCTTGTTAAAATAAAATTAAGATTACCACCTAAATGGCTACAAGTAACAAGAACATATATAAGATTTTGAAACACTCAAATGCAGATACCAAAGAAAACATAAAATTAAACACTGTATTGAAATTAGAAGAATTTCTAAATTACTACACAGAATTGTGGACAGACAAATCTTTTAAAAAAGACAATTGGCAAACAATTAACGAAAATGAAAAGGAAATAACTAAAGAAGAATTAGAAATCAGCTTGAAAGAAACAAGAAACGGAAAATCACCTGGAGATGATATGCTAGGTTCAGAACTATATAAAGAAACAAGATTCAAAGAAAGACTCTTATTATTTTAAAATAACATTTACTCAACTGGTATCTCCCCAATAGAATGGAAAAAAGCAATTGTGATTCCTATCTTTAAAAAAGGTAATAGAGATGACCCTAAAAACTATAGAGGTATCAGTATACTAAATTCCTGTTACAAAATATAAGGCAGAATCTTAAATAACAAACTAATGAAATATTCCGAAAACTTTATTCTAGAAGTACAGAATGGATTTAGAAAAGGACGATCATGTATAGACCCGGCCTTTTGCCTAAAATTAATAATAGAGAAAAGAAGAGAATACAATTTAGAAACACATATTGCATTTATTGACTTTGAAAAAGCATTTGACAAAGTTAAAAGAAACATATTATTTAACATATTAAAAGAAAGACAAATACCAAATAATATCTTAAAAGCTATCACAAGTATATATGAAAGTAATCAAATACAAATCAGATTAAATCACCAGCTATCATATACGAGAGAGATAAACCAAGGGGTCCGAAAGGGATGTCCCCTCGCAGCAACTCTTTTTAATATCTACTTAAATGAAATAATAATAAAATGGAGTAAAAATTTACATCAAGGAATTAAACTTTCTTCTACAGTAAACTTAAACACTCTCCTCTTTGCCGACGTCCAAATAATAATTACAAATTCTGAATATAACTTACAGAAAGCTATTTTAGATCTAAATGAGATATTCAAAGATTATGGTATGATAACATCAACAGAAAAATCAAACACTATGGCCTTTAAAGGACAAGATCCTGCAAGAAATAAAATAGTAATAGATAACAAGATCTTAGAACAGGTGAATTCATTTAACTACCTAGGATGTACGATCACATATGAAAATGAAAAAGATATAAAGGTGAAAATTGCAAAATATTTAAAAATAACAGGTGTAATTAACTCTATATTTAAATCGAACCTAGTTCGAAAACAAACCAGACTTAAAGTATACAATACATTAGCCCTACCAGTCTTAATGTATGGAAGAGAAATCTGGACAATAAAACAAAAAGACAATCAAAGATTAACAACAGCAGAAATGAAGTTTATGAGAAAAACTGCAAAGTATACCCTATTTGATCACTAAGGAAACGAAGATATTATGAAAAAGAAAAACAGGAACGTCCTCTTAAACGATTGAACGATGACTTCAAAGGCCGGACAGGCCAGGCTAGGCCTAAATCCATGATACTCATGATGATGATGATGATGATTTTTTTTTTTTTTTTTATTTGAAATTATTTTTATTTACAACAGAATTCTACAAGCAATGTGTACATTATTATTATTACATTTGATGTTAAAATTAACAAATAATCCTCAATACTTTCATCTTTTAGAAGTATTACATAATAATAAGCAGAATAATATTAACAGCTTAAGTAATTAATGCTGATTAGGTCAGCACAATTAAAAGCTGTTTGTTTAGCTTATGTGAAGATCTTTGTAGGCCATTAAGTTGCTTAATTCCTTTTTTAAACTGTAACGACATTCTATTTATCATCATACATACGATTTACATATATACAATAACGTATACTATTACGTTTTCTGTTCAGTACAAAATGTAGAGTGCAGTGATTTTTTTAAATGTAAAAGTACATAATTTTTTTTCAGTATCAATATCATAGCTTAATATTATACAGCCTATTTACTTATACACATTTTTTATATCAGTATCTTCATTATTATTATACACCGAACTGACTGTTTTGTTACATAATTTGCAGTCTTTGATTATGAGGATTACGTGTGGATGAGAGAAGCGGATTAATCCCACCTACTTCGAAGCTTGGGTTAGCTTTTATGAAGAGATTGGGATTTAGCCTTCACTATTTATGTTGTTGTTACTGTTTATGGAATGTAGGAATTGGATGCTGGTGATGTGTATATTAGTGTTAATGGTATCTTAACTTTGTCGGTATATTTTCCAGAGTTCGTGTTTTAATGTTCTGTAGTCATCTATGTGTTTTAAATTTCTTGGTAGGTTGTTGAGTTGCGTGGGTATCTGATGTGATCTCACAAAAGAACCGTATGAGTTGTTGAAGGGTGTGGGGATGTAGAGAGTTGTTGTTGTAGGTCGTGTTATACGATATGTGTCTCTGTTGTTTGGATAGGTGATGTTGTATTAATTCCTTATTAGTGTTATGTAGTGTTTCATATTTTTTATTCTCAAGATTCTGTGTATCACCATGTGCTGGTCGGATATTGGTTGTTGCGTGTAAGGTGTCCAAATCACCGTTGACACAATTTTCCTATGTAGTATTTCTAATTTTGTTAGGTGGCTGTTTGTTGTATTTGCATAAACTGTTATATCGTATCTGAGTAGGGATTCGCATATACCATGATATGGGAGTTTTTTATGTTAGATGGAATAATGTCTTTTATTTGGAAGGGTTATGCTGCGATGATCCGGAATTTGTAGGTATTCTATGTGTTTTGTCCATTTAAGGTGGAAATCTACGTGGAGACCAAGGCATTTTGCATGTGTTACAGGTTTGATTTCGGGACAATGGCAGGTTTTTTTGTTGTTAATGCAGCGGTATGTGTGACAGTATATCGGTAGTGGTGAGGGGCGCACGATTGTTGGGTTGTGTTTTGGTGCCGTTGGTTAGAATTGCGTTTTGGTAGAAGTATGTTGTGATCTAGGTCTTGTTGTGCTTTGGACAGAGCCGTGTTAATGTTTGTGTGGATAGCTAGTATTGCGGTGTCATCTGCGTACTGAAAAATTTGACTTCTTATGGTCATGATATGAACATCGTTAATGTATATGTTGAATAGAGTGGGTGATAATATGGCGCCATGAGGGACACCGTGTTTTATTTGTATACCCCGGCTGTGACATGTACCTATTTTTGTTACTTGTGTTCTGCTTGAGAGGTAGTTCCTGAAAACCATGTATGCAGTGTTCCTCTTATACCTTGAGTATAGTTTGGTGAGTAGTATGTCGTTTTCAAGTATATCAAATGCTTTGGTTAAGTCAAGCAGTATAAGGACGTACTTGCTTTTATTGAGAGCTTTGTTTATTGCGACTGCGATGTCTTCTAATAATGTGATAGTGCATTTCTTTTTCTGAAAGCCGTATTGGTTTTGTGAGATGATGTTGTACTTCTGTAAATAGTTCTGCAGTCTGATGTGTGTTTTAGTTTTTCTAGAAGTTTTGAAATGACTGGTATGATAGCTATTGGTTCTTCAGTTCTGAGTATCGTTTCTTTTTCCTTGTTTGTAAATTGGCGTAATAATTGCAGTTTTCAGTTGTTGTGGAATAATGCCAGTTTCAAATTTTATGTTCACGAGTGTCAAAAGTATTGGATTTATTTATTCAAAGTGTGTTATAAGGTCTGTGAGTCTTATTTTGTCTATTCTTGGAGTGGTCTTTAGTGTTAGTTGTAAGAGTGCTTCTTTCAGTTCCTGTTTTGTTAGGGTGGAAATACATCGTTTGTTGTTGACTTTGTGTTGGTAGTTTTTTGTTGATCGTTGGTAGTTTGTCTTTTTTGAGTTGTATGATGTTGTTTGTGTAAGCATGGTTGAATTAGTCTGCTTGTTTCTCTTGGTTTGTGTCCTGACAGAAACTTTTTGCAATAAAATCTTGTGCTGAAGGTTTCGTTTTTCGGGTTACTATTTCGTTGAGTGTAGCCCATGTTTGCTTCAGGTTGTCGTTATATTCCATGAATTTTTGGAAGTAGTAGTGTCTTCTGTCCCTAAGAATTTTTTTTATTAGTTGCTTTCTTATGTTTTTGTATAAGGTTTATAAATGTGTGTTACTGGGTGACTTTTTTAGCTTTTTCCATAGATTTTCTTTTACAGTAATACTATTTAGTATGTTGCCATTTATCCATTGATTGTTGTCCGTATGTCGCTTCGTTTTTGTGAACTTTAGTTGGAAATTCTCATGTAATGTTACAGGATCATTTATTTTAAGAAGAAAATTCCAGTTGGTCCCATCGACCTGGCTGCGGGAGACGCCTACACTACCAGTGTTCCGGGATCTCGGAAACCACATGGCGCTGTCCACAATTCCGTGAGAAAATAAAAAATAAAGAACGGACACCAAGAAAAAGCAACGACGCACAGCAAGGTAAATCCCCTCCTAATCCAAAGATTACCAACAGCTTAGATTCGTTCAAACTCATGGTTAAAGCCTTGTTCAATACTCACATGTAACAAATTACAAAAAATTCCAGGAGTACTAACATTGCATACATCATGATAATGAAAGGATAGCAGAGGTGCTTGGAACTGTGAGAGACAAAAACGAAACTAGCCGTAGTGATAGAAGCACAGGAAAACCTCAAGAGCGAAAATTGAGAATCGCGGAAAGAAGTAAACACAAACTTCAAAATAACTTCGAATAGAGGGAATACCAAAGGAAAAAACAGACATTTAAGCTCCATAGTGCAACTGATTGGCACCACCATCGGCATTCCAGTCACAATCACGAACATCACCTCTGTTAATCGAAGACTAAAATAAATAAAGAAATAAAGAAGAGACGGTCACCAATCACCACCTCTCGATTTACCAACAAAGTCTGAAAGACCGCATTCTAGCAGCAAGCAAGAAAACAAGGCCGACAACATCGATCTTAACTGAGTAGGAACTCCTAACTTCAGTCTATATATCTGAACAAACTGGATCCCAAACTGTAAACATCTTGTATACCTGGCAAGGAAAACTAAAACAACAACAAAAAAGTACAACTCTCTGGTCTAATGGATTCACAGGTATTTATGAGACAGGATGAAAACACTCGAGTTCATATAATTGCAAGGGAATCCGACCCACACAGTCTACCAATATAGCGCATTAACTCTATACATCCTTAAGAGCAAGATTTAAAATTATTTCTAAACATTATAGCATGGAAATCTCAAATCTTTTACCTGTTAAGATAAAAAATACTGAAGCAGTATCCTTAAGAAGTAGAGCAAAAACCCACAGTTATCCTTACTCAAACACAGAGACACTATCGGATTCTTCATTCAGAGTGAGAGAGAGAGAGTAAATTGAATTGTTTGGCAAGGAAACTGCGAGAGGAAGAATAGGGTTGGGTTAGGTCAGAACTTGCCCTGGTGTTTTGTTATTCCAAGCAAAAAACTTTTAGCCGCTGCTCCCTTTTGGTTGACTTTTGTAATTTTATTTCACAAAAAAAAAAAAAAAAACTTGTTTGTATTTCTTCTTAATCGCACGTTTTCGGTTGAAGAAAAGGGACAGAATAAATATTCTTATGAAACCCACCACGTTTGTAAACAAGACCATGGCACAGATAAACGCTCAAAGGCATTCGACAAAGTGTTGCACAATATTGTGAAATGCGATGTAATACCAAAGTGGGGGAGTTTGTTTTTATACTTTTGTCAACTCGCTGAACTCCGAAAATTTCATCTCTCTCTCTCTCTCTCTCTCTGAATTTCTCGCTTGCCCGCTCTCTCGATAGCTAGAGCACGTTTAATGGATTGCCTTTAATATCGATCATTTGGAAAGGTCTTTCCAATTGCTGAGAAGCTACAAAAGCAGCATGACGTTGAATGTCGTTTGTCTTTCGAAGTTTCATTGGAGATGAATGAAACAAGAAAATAGCAAAACAGCTCGCTGGGGACGACACTGGTTCATTTCTGAAAATGTCGGAACTCTGACTCGAATAGAATATAAGGAAGGTTTTGCGTTGGCGTTTCAGATCACTTGTTAAACAAAGGATTCGATCGTGAGATAAAGCGCCAATTTGTGGGATGGAAGAGGACAGCAAAAGCTTGTGTTCTTCTCTGAATATTACAGAAATGATCAAATGCACGACAATTTTGATAATTCCAGTAATATTAAGAATTAAAGAAAGGACAATTCGTCGAGTTGGCTATTTAACATTGCTGAATATAGCATGTGCACGAGTCATTCTAATTAAGTACTTCGTGATATAATTTTTCGAAAGATACAAACAATACAAAACGCCTGTTTCAAAAACAAAATAATGATTAGCATACAGAAGCCATCCTGTATTCAGATACCTGAACACTAATAAAAACTGTTTAGTTATGATAATCATATCTACACAGGGTTGTGAACTTATTGTTTAGGGTTTAAGGATTATCTTACCCTTAACCCGTCCACAGAATTAATGACAGTTTTCACACCTAAAACGCCAAATGCAAATTGACACTAAGATCATTAGTGTCAATGAACATGCATATGGGGATTCTATATAATTCTCAGAGCAGGCTGAGAAAAACGGTGTGGAAGAGAAACGTCGGAAAGAGAAGTCTCAGATCAGGACAAAGAAGTTGCCAGGAGCAGATTTTCAATTTAAACCAAATAGTGGGGAAAGGAAAATAAGAGATTTTACGAGGATTTGCATTTCTGTATTATAGATGTGGGAAAGGCACATAACGGAGTATTTGCGACTGCGCTGTTTCTCTTTCCAGAAAAGTGTGGAACGCACTGCCAAAAGAATTCAAATTAAATTGGTTGAAAATTAAATTTGGAAATAGAAAATCTCTGAACTTCATTTTCTAAAGTCTTTGAAGGGCTAACCGCTGCCTTTTTGCATTTTCCTCATCATTATATCATTATCTTTTTCATACATTCTCTTGAAAGTCGTAAAAATTATTGACACGAGCAGGTTATGTAGAAAAAGATGAGAATGATTTTGAGAGATTTCGTTTTGAATAAAGGAAAAAATATACAGATCCTGGAGTTTGTTGTTTTTTCAAAAATTATTCTTCTCACGTGTCTATTGGGAATTTCGGATACATTTTGCACAAAATTCCCTTTTCGTTGGAAAGACGCGTTCGCATTTGTGTAGACAGAAAGGGATTAAGACATCAATTGAGGCAAACGTGCCTCTTGACTTCAGATACTTTGTCTTAACTATGACTTTCTATCAAAGGATGACTGTTATAAAAAGCCAATGCTTTCGTAATTTTTTCTTGAATTTAGTTTTCTTAAAAGCTTCTCCCACTTTCTTATTAAAACAGAAAAGAAAGGTTTGTGAAAGAGCTCTATCTCAGTTCGATTTTACAAAGAAAAACAAACGAAGAAGGTGGCACGTGCTGTAATTTGAAATAGGATCATCAGTTTATGGATTAAATGCATTCTAGTAAACAGCATTAACGTAATATTATACGGACATTTTGTTCACAAATTCTTTGTAAAGGACCGAACATTTTTCATCTCGCTAATCTATTCTGTATTTCTTACATGAGTCATTTTGCTGGGTTTAAGTTTTTTTTACCGTGCATGTTATTTTAAACGCTAAGTGCTTATACGCACGTGTGCTTACGGAGACAATGGAGGATTCTTTTTTTTTTTTTAACTCTTTGTCCACAACTAACTTGGCCAAACACGTCGCAAAACAAAATTCAATCAATTTAACAGAGAGTCGGTTGCGAAAATGTTTAATGTTCCATCGTTACCACATGAGTGAGTCTTATCACGGGTAAAAATTGAATCGAATGGGTAAAAAAAAAATATTTCATTGGATAATATGCAACGAATTATTATTATTATTATTATTATTATTATTATTATTATTATTATTATTATTCCTGACACCTCCAAGGAGTCCAAAGACTCATCGCGGGAGGACACCTACAACTGTCTCAACCACTACACCGAACATCTACTACGAATCATCTCCATCAACGCCACTACCGCCCACCTCTACCACAACTGGTATTCTATGTCTGTAAATTGCGTGTGTTCTGAAGGGCCGATTTGTCTGTATGCGGGATGAAAAACCCGAGTTTCCGGGAGAAAAAACCCTGCTACCTCCGTATGAGATCGGCTACCTCACCTTCAATTGAAAATCGTCCAGATAAAGATTCCTCCCGTCGCGACGAGAATCAAACTTAGGCCTATTCCAATCGAATGGCGCAATGTACCGTTGTTCTTCCAATTGCGCTACTAAAAATGCATTGTATTGTAAAATTTCGTTAAATTCTCTCAGTGTGCTATTCTTGTTGTGCTGGAATTGGTTCATTGTTCATTTTCTTCATTGTTCATCAAGAAATAGCATTTTCGCAACGTAATAGGGAAAATACGCCAGCTACGATAACAACGAAAAACGCTATTGATAAAAGACGTTGTTACGCATGCGCGAAAATAGTTTTTTAGCAGTAGGAGATAAGGAGGTAAATTTCTGTTTTTACTTTAAGATATGGAAATTCTCTGCATTTAACTTAATGAATAGGATGCAAAAAGAGTCTTTTCATATTAATAAATAAAATGTGAAGCACCACACAAGACAAGAAACAAAGTAAATGTTCTAAACTATTATCTTTTATTTTTTCTCTTTTTTCTTAAGTATTACACTACACTTCATTCATTCATCTTTCCTTTTAGTGTTACACTGAATGGCTTATAACGGCCAAGTAAGTTGGTTTATAGAAATGTGATGCTGCTTATGACAGAGCGGTTGATCCGCCTGCTATAGCTGTGAATTACTTGTGTTTTCTTCTAGCTGGTTTAAAAACTGAAAAACCGAGTTCCGGGTGCATAAAGTCTGCCACTTCGTCTGCAGTATGTTAACTCACATTTAGTTTATTCCATTAAAGTACAAGAAGAGAATTTCATTTTCTGGGAACTTTATGCCACAAAAATTACCTTTCCCTGCTAACATCCATGTTCTCATTCAAAGAATTTTTGTTTCTCATTGGAATAAAATTATTACTAAAACAATTATAAAATTTTGAATTCTTTTTATTTCATTTATAAAAATATTTCTTCTGTATTGCACCCTAGTATCAAAAGATCTGGGATGAGAACATACATCCTGAACAATTCCTTATCCTCTAACAAATCCCAAATGGGCAGAAAATTTATTCAACAGAGCAATCGAAAAATCAAAAATATTAAGAAACCGTCCATTCTTCATCAAATTATTCACAGTCATTCATTCCTCTTGATTGAGCACGCGTTTCGGTTATTATTTCGCAGAAACTACAAGTTTTTTTTAACAAATACGAATGATACACTCGTACTCTTTGTTTAACAACTGGCTCATTCATTCATGCACAAACTGGCACAGATAAATTGACTCATTCATGGATTAGATTTTTCGAACACTATGTACTCTTTTCATTCTCTCCGATCAAGTATTCTTCTCAAATCTCTTTTAAAAGTGATTTGATAGTTAATTCTTTCCAATCACTCTTAAAAGAGATTTGAGAAGAAAAAGGAAATGTCCTGTACCCAAAGCAGGTCTTAGGCAAAACGTGATCCACCCAAGTAACGTCTCTGACATCCTATCTTATCTTACAGATTCTTATTGCCTTTTATCACCTTCCAACTTCCTCGGCCGTGAGCAATCATCTTGAGGTCAGTCATGATCAGCAACTCAAAAGGGATATTTTTAAATCGCGAATCGTATTATAAATGCGTTACTTATTCGTAATTTGGAATAATATCGGCCAATACTTAGCTTCCAAACATAACGGTATGATTGAAGAATTCCTGCGTGGGATATGCAGAAGCTGAATTAAGCTGAAATCAAGACCACTTTCTAAGGAATGAATATTTATCAGGTGGTGTTAATTAAGTGAATCATCAGAAAGTGAAATAAATTTTAAGGTCTCGTTTTTTCAGACTCAGAATTGCCAGAATAAAAGGGATACTTTGGCATTTTTTTTATCTATTTACACTAGAGGAATGTTTCGAATTTGAATATTCCAAGGGAAGCGGGAAATAAATTCTGCCAACCGATAGACTTATATTTTACGAATTAGGAAAGTGTGATGCCATCACTTTAAGAAATATATCTAATTTTATTCATCTTAGAGAAAAGATTTTCCGCTTATAAAAACTTTATTGGCTCTGATGTATGACAAGTTGCATAATATTTTTTTCTTTTATAAGCCACGTGTCTGATAGTAATCAGAGTTTCTACTTGGAATACTTCGATGTGAAGTATGCAAGAATTAGTGAATATGAAACCTAAGCTGTTAGTATTGAGAGAACAGTTCATTTGCATATCATTATTTCTGAGTTTCGCGGAAGCATGCTCTTATCATCTATTTCATTTTAAAGCGATTCTCTTGCAGAATGCACCGAGAAAATCCTGGTTTTTCTGTAATTTCTTAATAAATTTATAGACTTCAGGTAACATTACAAACTGATAAAAAAGCTCTTTCACTTTCGTTTTTTGGTATTTCCTCTAAAGATATAATTTTTTAGAAACTATTTCAGATATCTCATATCCAAACTATTCGAGAACTGATTCAATCTATGAATTATATATTTAGTTTAATCCTTTATCCAAGTGTAAGCAAAAACGTTTGCTCCTGAAGTATCTTTCAGGACTGGTGCAACTCGTGCTAAAGGTGGTATGACTTCTCATCACGTGCCTTAGTATCCCATAATGCAAAGCACATCTCCTTGGGAACATTAAGATAAGGGTCACTACCCAGACCGGTTTCGACCTTTATTGAGCTCTCATCAGTGGTAGCCAAACCCAGAAGTGATGATACCAAGGTGGAAGTAATGCCGAAGTTCTATTTCCATATAACCAGTTGCAAATTCAATCTATGTTTAGTGAAATTATTTCTCTCTCAAGTATGATGGACACAAATACACAATGTGTGTATTTGTATCCATTTATTATTAGGACTGAATTGCTACACATTACATGTGGCGAAGTCTGTTTGTTCCAAATTTTTGTAAATGTAATAATTGCTGTCGCAACCGGATTACTTCAGTAATCCAGTGGATTCCGTTTATCTCATTCAACTGTAGAATTTTAAAACTTAAATCTGTTTTGTTCCACACAAATATGATCCAAAATCATTATGATTAGAAATTAAGAAGCTTTAATCCCGAATACATTATCTGCGAATTGCGTTCCCTCTATGGCTAGTTTGCCATTTTGTAGATGCTATCAAATATTGATGGCGAATCTCTGTTTGATTTCGTCTGTTGGATTCCTTCCTGGCTCGATCTTCATTACAATAAGTAATGAAGATCATCTACCACCCAACCAATTTCATAAATGATCATGCCACAATGAGATTCTAACTTATAGCTTATTGGTTGGAAATAAGAGGTGTTACCCCCTCAACAAGCTAGCGTGATAAAACACTTTTCAGAAGGTCTTGATATTATTACATCTGTTGTAGGAAGTTGTAAACCAAATCGCATTTTTTTTGCTCTCTCGGATAACTGGGAATATTTATCCTACATTAAAAAATAAATCAATCTAAGGTCACAGAATGAAGTCTGACCAGTGTATGCAAGAGTACTGGAAGGAATAGTTTACGCTACAATAAAGATCTGCATGTGCTCCAAGGCCGCTTAAGTAGGAGTCGAATTAGATATCTGATCTAGTCGGGGAAGAAAAGTCGAACACATGGATAAGGGACTTTAATTAGGAACCTGAGATGAATGATGAGTAATTATTTGGAACTTATACCTCCTTGGTCAAATCGGATTTTGCTTCACCTTAACTTTCTCGAAGTTTGATAAGAATGTTTAGCGGAAACAAAACTTTCTTGACTGAGTATGCTTGCACCATATGTCGCCTCTGTAAGCAGCCCAAAAAGAAGAAGATGCATTCTCTCTCTCTCTCTCTCTCTCTCTGTCTTTCAAAGTTAACGAAAGTTGTCACAGCTGGCAAGGAATAATACGTGTGCAAATTAAGGAAGACAGTCAAGATTGATGTTATAATCATTTCTTGACCACATGACCGCAATTTACTAGTCGGAGATGCACTTTCCGACATTCTTCTCGTTTCCATTTTGCTGGGAGTGCAAAAATTCGTTCTGCACTCCCAGCAAATGATAAATAGGAATAAACCTCTAAGTACAGTTTTCTTATTTGTTTTTTTTCTGTGGTTGATTAATTAGAGTCAATTCATCATTTAACCTCGTAATTGGTAGGCAAATAATATCAGACTTCTTGCATTCTAAGAAAGATTGACACACACTATAAGGACTGACTTTCGTCATCATAATTTTAGGATAAGTTCACTCGCATCATGGGATTAAATGGGGAAAATATAGCCCATATAAATAATTAAACAACTGTTTAATCATTCCTATATATCATCTTAGTCACCGAAACATCGTCAGGGAAACGACATTAAAATTGCAAACACACACGAATGTACACAAACATTAAGTTGAAAAGATTCGACTAAAAGCCTGAAGTCCTATGAGGTGGGGGTGGGGCTCTATGAGCGCTGTTGGCTAGCTTTAGCTGTGTTGGACAGGAAGCCTAAGAATTAATGTTTCTCAAATCTTGGAAAGTTTAATACATTCATATTTATTAAAATTAGGTCGAGTTTTTAAATTCTGCTCCCGATTCTAAATCAAATCCTTCGAATTTGTATTTTGGTTTGTGGTAAAGAATACCAGTCAGTTTTTTCTATTTGATTCTGATCAAGGTATCCTAAGCATACTCAGCAAGCTCAGACTGACCAAACTTACGGTGACAGATGTATTTTTTATGCTCTTCTAGGCGGATATTCGCAGATCTCCCAGTTTGACCATAATATGATAAGTTACAAGAACAAGGAGCTTTGTAAACACCTGAAACTGATAGAGGAGGAAGAGGATCCTTGGGAGAGCGGACGAAGATAGCCATCTTTAGCTAAGGTTTGAATTCCGTGCAGAGATTGTACTGTTTTAGAGTTCTGGCTATTTTTCTGAAGTGCCCTGGATATAAGGAACAGTGATGGCATTACTATAGTCAACATGTGGAGAGGTGGGAAGAACGATTAATTTGTTGGCCTTTTTAGTATTGTAGCCATTGGACAGGAAGGTCTGGCGAAGGACTTCTTCGTCAAAACTGACTGCGCTATAGAGGTTCTAGTGATCGATGTGGTCTGCGTTTCTCCATCCTAATTGACATCCACTTATATCCATTAGGATGTATTTTGCTCTTTCTAGATCTCATTAGATATTTAAACCTCTCGATGTTGTGAATGTACTCATTGGTAGTAATGTTATCAAAAAAAGACTAAAAAAAAAGCCGTCTACATTACTAGTTTAAGGCTAAATCATATTGCTAAGCAACAGCAAAAATGAGAATGGCGCCTCGCTATTGTCCTTTGTAATAATAGTGACCTTTTTTCCCATTGGGGGCCTTATGGATTTAGTGCTATTGCTGTAATAATTAGCGTTACCTAAATTGGGTAATTCTATTATCTAAATTTTCATGTTATGAGAATTTAGATAATAAAATTTGTTTTGAGACAAAACTGATCTGTGTTGACAAATTTCCTTAAAACTCCAAAATGGTGCAGAATTCGACCACTATTCATTGATTCTTGACAAAAACATACAAATGAACATCAAACAATTAAAATATTAATATTATTGTTACCAGTAAAAAGGTTTTTATGAAATGAATTGTCAAATACGGGTGCATTTCGTTATCTTAGGAAGAACAGAGAATTGCTTTGGTTTGAATATAAAAAATATATTTCGTTGTTTGTTTGAACAAAGGGATTCAATAAATCATTCCTAACACTATCTAACCTCATGAACATTCACTGACTAGTAATTTGCGAATGCAGTTTACAGGGATTGCATCCGATTGCAAATGAATATCGACGCAAATAATATTAATAATTATTAAACAATTAAACAGGAACATTTGAGTTTGAGATTAAGTCGTTCAGTCGTTAACCACGAATAGATAACGGAGGGGGCTGTTGAACACTGTTGGTAAGATCATCCATTCATATTATTTATAATAGAATTAAATACGAAATGCTTTCTATGAAGCTAGAAGATCGGATTTCGGCATATTAGGAAACACAGAAAACAGGAATATGATGAAGCAATGAAAACGTGTTTTTCTTAATACAATGTTGGACTTAAAGTTTAAGATCGAATCAGCCTTTAAAGAAACGACTTTTATTAGTAAAGAAGGTTGACGTGAAGAGTAGCTTTAAAAACACACACGAAATTCTTTGCATTTAATGGCCTTGAGTTATGATGAAGTTCTTAGCATAAGTTACGGTAAAGACCAGCAGGCTGTGGCAATACCTGAACTCACTTGAAACATCGCATAGATTTCTGAACTGTAAACTTAAATCCTAGTCTATCTTTTTTTTTTTTAGATATAGAAGGAATTATTAGGTACTATTTCTTGTTCACGGAAGAGTGTGGAAGAAAACTTGATTGCGCAATAATATGCTGTTAATAATGAATCATCGCAAATGGTGTTATACGTTTTTTTTTTTTTTTTTTTGTAATCCTCCTATAGTTCATTCGTTGGATGGGCAAAGATTTTATTATTAATTTTTATGTGTTTCGTTAGCATTTTTATTTATTTATTAAGTCGTCCTGAAAAATGCAGTAGCTCTGCATTATTCGCTTATAAGTATTCGTTTTGAGACCAGACATGAAGGTTTTCTCATTTCAGGCCTCCCATAAGCTGGACGATGGTCTCATGCAGGGCGATGAAATATTCATCTCCCACCTTACGATAATTATAAACATCGATACCCACCGCAGGATTCGAATCTGCAGCCTATTGGTTGAAGAGCAGAAATGCTAACTACACTAGTTAGCATTTCTGTTTGTTTCTAGTCAAATCAATTCTAAATTACATTAGTTTGAGTCGAAACTAGCTTCAGTATGCTGGAAATCCTTGAATAATACTACATATTCAAGATTATTTCAGCTTAAGAATCTCTTGAAATAGTCATATCTGTTTATGACATTGGTGATGTGCAGTTTCCAACTTAAATGGCAACCAATTTTTAATCCTAACTAGGTTAAAAATGGGTTAAAGAGTTTATGTTCCCACTTTTAAACCTCTAATCCAGTTCATATTAGCAAATACTCATTCGGAGACTTTCTCATAGAAATGGAAAATGCTACTGAAGACCGTTTCTAAAAGAAATGTCACTTCGATATCACCAGTAGCAACACCTTGCCACTATTCGTTGGTGAGTAGGAAAACATTCTCTGCAAGATTCTCTCCCGTGTTAGGCATTGCAATCGTGTGTTTCTTTCGACGGGTACCGTGTCACGCGATCAGAGAAGCTGCATGTTATTCATTTTAGTGACAATCACAACGTTGCACATATTACGCAACAGTGCAACTATATTTGAAGTTTACTCTGGAGAGGAACGGAAGAGAACTTTTGTCAAAGAAGTTGATGCTTTCGGGAGCTAACAGAGAAAAAGTGGAAAGGTAACTCATCTTTACGAATATACGTCGAGGAGAAATCTGAAAATGTATGTGGGAGAGTTTTATTTATTTTTTTTTATCTTCTTCAAATTATATGTATATAATTTGCAAAAAAAAAAGATAATAATAAAATATATATAAATAAAACAAAACCATAAAGCGTAAAGAAGTAGCTGGAGAGTTCTTCATGGAAAACCGTTGAATTGTTTTGTAGATGTTGAAGATTCTTAACTTTCTTTCTCCTTTTGCTTCCGTATGTTTGCTCTCCCTTCTCACATGGGTATATCGAGACGTCTTCCACATTATTTCAAAGTGCCATAATCATTACGCCTTCCTTTCTCCATCGGAAGAATTATTCGGTGATAACGGCGACATTCCTCAAAGAAGGAAGTGTCTACAACGAACATTGTATTTCCACGATTGAAAATGCACTTTCATACAGATTCGGTTCTGGAATGTTTAGAGAAACTTTGAATAGATCGCATAGTTAGTCACCACCATTCAAAATTTGAATCCCATAGAAAAACGGTTAAAAGAAGTAATATACTCGTCTTTATGGAGTGTCTCAGGAAATGCATCGCAGCTGTTTCAAATCTCCGGAAAACTTAAAACTACTACTGAAAGAGAAAAGGCCAAAATCCAGTGCATTTCGTTGGATAGAATTGAAATTTCTTCAATGCGGTGATTTCCAACAGCCCGCTGGGACAAAAAGAGTCTTTTTGCAATTTAAATGAAGGGGAAATAGCTTAAACGAGTTGCACTTTTGTTCGTGTACTTTCCCACTCTCGAAAAGTTATAAATTTTTATTACTCTTAGTATTGTGGGTGGTGTGAAGATCGCATCATCCAGAAACCTTCTTCGGAAAGTCAAACGTGGAGCTTCTTCTTCAGGGCAATTGAGCTCTTTAATGTTATGGTGGCACCCTTCAGGATCATTAAAAGAAAAAAAAAGGGAACCAGTTTCTATAGAAGCGATCAAATTTTGATGCCGTATTTTCTTCTTAACTAAATATTAAAGATCTTAGTAAATATGTTCTGCCTCGTTTCTGTACTGAATATTGACTTCTAAGAAAATATTTTGACATCATACCTAATTATACGAATGCATGTCAGTATTTCAATTTCATTAACGACTCTTATGAAATATTCTTGTTCATCAAATCATTCAAGACCTAATTAAATAGGCTGTTTAACTCACTCTCTAATGAATATTTACTTCGTACGTAAAGGACTTAATTATCCTGATGTGCGTATTTATTTCAATTTAATCAAATATCTTTTAAGGAATTGCTACTTTAGCAACCTGCTATTAAAATCGCATTAGCGGGAGACTACGTGATGGTCGTCCCATTACGAGTTCCCACTGCTAATACCGATGATGATGTATGTTGCCTGTCTACGTGGATAATAGACGAATACTTAGAAGCAGAATCTTTGGAATTCTCTAAATGAGAAATTATTAAGTTCTACGGAAAAGAGAGAGATTATTTTGTAAAAAGGCGAACTTCACAAAGCCTATAAGGCTACGAAGTCTATGATGGGTGTCAAATTCTTGTTCTTCTTGCTATTAAAGTAAGAAGAACAAGTAGCGAGTACCGGCCTCTTCGAAGCGGACAAAAAAAAAAAAAAAAAGAAAGAAAGAAAGTTATCTCAATTTACAGATTTACTCTTCGTCAATAAAAGAAGAAACTGGTCTCTATCTTAATCTCAGAAAAAATCTTTCCTGTTTATTTTTGAGCAACAGCAGTTAAGGCTACAAATTATTTGGTCTTTTGAGACATGAGCAAATAGGAAAGTTCAGATGTAAGAAGACGTCTCCGGTGAATATTTTGAGGTGAATAATATTACGTCACAGAGTTTGACCTTTAACGTATCCTCATTTTTGCTAACTTGCTTAAAAAGCCATCGTGGGAGTCAAATCCATAAGCTAAATATTAAATCCTATTATTCTGAGAGAGGAGCATAGCGCCAAGTATTTCATCGCTTCCAGACACGTTTCGCTAGTAAACGTTTTTCTTTCTGTTTTTCTTCTTGCTTAATTTATTTGCTTGTTACCTTTATGATTCCGTTTTTGTAAAACTGGTTGTTCTTTCCATTTTCTTTTAAAAACAAGGTTGAAAAGAAACAAAATCCATTTTTTCATATATGATATCTGCATGATTCAGATACAAATACAAATCTGTACACCTTGTGTGAATTGATCTAACGTCATTTATAATATTAGCTTATATAAAAATATAAATGGTGTTTTTTTTTTTAATTTTCTGATTAGCAACAATATCAGAGTTTTATGACTTTATAATTATTAGCTGCTAACGTTTTTAAGCCTTAATTTTTTGCATATTTCATAAACGTTCAAAGAGCTAATTAGAAGAAACACACGTATAAACCACAGTGAAAATTATTTAATTGTAAATATTTCATCCTTAAGTATCTTAGGACATCATCAGTACAGTATTTAAACAAAAATTAGGAATAACATACAGTTAGGGCGCATGATTACAATAGAATCTCATGAAAACCTGCATAACGTGCTAAAGTAGTACAAAAAAAAAAAAAAAAAGTTAATTATTTAACAATTTTTGTTTAAACTACTGTACTGATGATGTCCTAAGATACTTAGGATGAAATATTTACAATTAAATAATTTTCACTGTGGTTTATACGTGTGTTTCTTCTAATTATGAACGCACCACAGGTTTCGTTATTTAAAAAAGTTCAAAGAGCTATTTAATTACAAATATTCAGGCTTGACTGTGACAATGAATAAAAAGTGGATACAAACCGATGCAATCTAATAGAATGCGACATTAGATTGCATCGGTTTGTAAATAATGTCTGTTAAATCAGTAATTAAAAGACATTATGAAATGAGTGGATATATAAAAATAAAGTGTTTAATAGAAAACGCTTTCAATTTCGTGAGAAGTATGTCTTTGCACCAAATGAGTTAACTGCAGATCGGCGTATGATGGAATGCTATGAACATCTCATCATACTCCGATCTGCAGTGCACCGATCATACCCCGATTTGAATAATCTTTATAATTTGAAAGAACTTACGTGGATTTTTATGTTATTTAAAAGGATTCCACGGCTAGTAAAAATTCCATGTTCTGCAACATCGGACTTTTCAGGTTAAAGAACGTGGATCTAATCCATTATGTTCAGATCTACGGACATCATCACTAAAGATGGTTAAGGAGCAGCACGAAGGATTCCGGGATGGCTAAGTGGAGTTTATAAGACTCCACTTAGCCATCCTGGAGTCTTATAAACTCCAGGATGGCTAAGTGGAGAGGTTTAACAGGTGGAAGGTTTCCTTCTCCGAAAATTGAGTTTTGTTTTTCACACTTCCAAACAGGCAAACCAAGCCAATCAACACACGCAATTTACAGACATATATACACTGGTTTTGGCCTCGGTTGCATCTGCCGTAATTCAAAATTCTGTAAAAATAATTCTGTTCTTGTGACAAATATGAATGGCAATGGAATATTAATTTTAGACAAGTAATGATTAACACAATACAGCTCGTTAGCAAGCACGGATGTTACTATCGTGTAAATAAATCAAATGCGAATTAAGTGATTTAATGATTTATTTAATAATCTTGTCGCGATTAGGTAAAAGATCAGGCCCAAAACAGCGTTTGAGCGATAAAATTCTTTAACTATAAGAACTGTAAGCACACAAGCCTCAGTTTATTTTCTTTTACTAATTACTGAAGTCGTGAGTTAACTTTGTGAAATGATATCCGTGTGGGATTAGAATGTAATTATTAATACTAACTTAATTAAAATATATAATGAAATGACCACAGAGATAAATTGGCAAGAGGAAACGGAATGAAGCTTAATAGAATTAACTAATTAGCAATGAGTAATAACAGAAGGAACTAACAAAGAATTTGTAACCATAGAGTGCACCCGTAATCCGATTCGCATTTTGAATGGCGAACTTTTCGTTGCTAAGAGACACTTTTGTCGCTTGCAAGCGCACAGACAGAGCGATGATGCAGTCTATCCTATCGTGCTTCGTAAACCAACGTAGCACCAAAATGCGTTTTGTTTTCCCAGTCATTTTTACTCTTTGAAGTATTTAAATGTTTATTTATTTAAATTATTTATTTAAATATTTATTTGCAAAATGCTGGATCGAGTTTCATCGGGATAAACAACTGTTCGGTTTCCGAGGAGACGAGCTTATTCTAGATGAATGATATTGAAGGAGAAAAAATTAGAAGACGAAGAAACTGAGTGAAAATGAAGATCACAGGAAAGAAAGTTTGAAATGAAAATCAGAGCGAACCGAAAGGGTAAACAGAAAAGCAAACACACTTGTCACTCCGCAAGGCTTCTACTTCAGTTTTTTTTTTTTTATGTTTTGAGATTTGTCCTATTCTTGTTTATTTGACGTGGAGACATGAGGCGTTGTGCTGATGATTTCCTCGAAAATCAATACACATCTTGAAAATCACACTCACAAAATAAAGAAAATATAACCACGAGGCAAAGCTCATAACTTCAATGTATTTATTTTTATGCACGTGTATAGTAAATAAAAAAAATAATAAAACATACAAGTTTTATGCAAGAATTTACTAAGCCACAAGACTAACAATTCCGTTTTCTTAAAGAAAAAAATTCTAATTTGCCTCATCAAACATCAAGAAATTCTAAAATCGGGATGAAGGTAGATGTTAATGGTTGAAAATTTATGACGCTTCAGTATGAGGTCGAAGGCGAGAAACGTTTCATCCCGTAGAAACGTTTGTCGTCTTACACCCATTAAGTCTGTATAAATAAATTTGTCTAAAAACTGAATACTTCTCTTACCCTTGGGATATTCCCTTAAAAGTTCTTGCCACCTTGAGAACAGCGTGATTGGTTTGATTTAGGACTCGTCTACCACCAATTCACATCCGCTCTTTCACACAGACGTTCACTTTCTGTTGTTTGCATTTTCGCAAATATTTCCGTGGTCACTGTTCACCACAACTGAAACATAATCCTTCCTCTTTCTTCTATTAAAACACGCGCAGCGTCTGCTTAATTTTGAGTAACTCACGAACTATTTTACATTCCTCTCTCAACTGCTGCCTTTCGGAACAGCCTCCCTTCCTACGTATTTCCTACAAAGTACAGTCCGCATAGCTTTAAATCCAATATCAACAAGTACCGTTTTTCTTCAACTTTCTGTCTATCCACGCTATTAACGACGTCTATGGATTGTAGGGTATGCGATTACCATAAAAATACCAGCGACATTCTTATGGAAATAGTTTGAGGAACACACGCGAAGAACAACATCTAGTTTGAATGACTGGCGAATTCATACGGGATACGATGGTTTGTGGGAATCGCAGGATTCCTTGCTGATATCATATTACACACACAAACGTCATTAGACATTTAGTTGAATGAATATTAAAGATGCCTTTATTATTTCTTGGGGACCACCGTGATAGTAAGCAAGTGGTTATTCATTTATGAATATAGGTTTCCAGCAGATGTTCTATTTTTTGTGTAAATCTTATCGAATTTTCATTGTGTGTAGTAGTAGTGTCGACGATGAGTGAAGTTAGAGGACCACACTAAATAATACGTGTTGCATGAAATCTCTAATTAAGGGATATTAAATCTGCTACCAGAAGTCAAATTGAGTTTCGTGTACTTGCGTGCGACTTATTACATAAAACCAAAGCGAAGAGTTTTGTCAGGTATGAAATACTGAAATCTCATAAATCGTGTCAAACAAGAGACACTCTTCTAAGGTATATCAAGTCACGTGCCCACCTTTTTATGTAAAAAGTTAAGCATATTACCTGTTGGTAATATACGCTAACATGATCCAATTATTGAAAGGCCCGTTTTACATTCATCTTATATGACTGCCCTCTTCGCCACGTTTATCTCAGAGTGGGATGTATTTTTCATTTATTCTGACGAATTCCCGTCTCTTTTGCAATTTCTGAAAGAACTCATTTGTGACTCTTTCAAGTTAAAGTTTAATCAATCTGCATGTGACAAATAAACAAATGGCAAGTAAATATTAACTGACTTCTATCTCTTCCTCGCTGGTCAGCGTTTTTCTTCGAATCAAGAAGTGATTGCAGCTGTACAGGGTATTCTGCAGTTCTTACTAAGAACCACTACACGGAGGGGATGATGGCGCTGAAGCATCGCTGGAATAAATGTATTAGTCTTAAGGGAGATTATGTTGAAAAATAAAAATAATTTCGAAATTATAAATTCTTTTTTTTTCATTGTTGGGCCGAGAACGTTTCAGACCACCCTCGTATATGACAATACTAGGTCTGCAGTGATTGTTTATTATTATCCGTTATTATATTTGTAACAGCTTTTATCGATACTTTTTGGAGGGTGATTTTATCACTACTACCTTATTTCAGATGACCAGTTTCCGTTCATAGCAAATCTTCCAAACTTCATTCACACACAAATCTTATGATTTGATTACGTTCGTTAAAATACGACTCAAATGCTCGTTATAATAAACAAAAAATGGAAATTAATTATTTTTCAATTAAAAAAGCAGACAAAAACTAATTAAATATTTTATTGAAAACTGCACGTGTATATGTGCAAGAATAACTATATTTATCTCGAGACACCCAATTAAGGCTTAGGCAACCACCAGCAACTGCGAGTAGATGCATTTGTGCGTTCAAATACATTGCGATATGGCCGAAGGTTAGAAAGGGTTCGAACCTGGGTTCGAATCCCTTCTAGGACGCTATCAACGTTTATCAGCTGATTAAGTTTCTTCAACTGAAGGTTGAAGGGTTTAATAATTCCCCTTCAGTTGAAAGGCTTTTCACCTGTAGAAGATTTATTCGGTCCAATATGGAAGCCAAAAAGATTTCTGTCTCGCAACCAGGCAAACCGACCAGTGTAATGCAAGCATTTTACAGACTAAAGAATACTCATTGCTATAGGACTAACCACTTTATCCTCGAATTATGGATACGGAATCCAAGGATACTTTGAAGATCTTGGGCGCATAAGTGTCTGCTAGAATTATGAAATCTTTAATGAAATCATTTATAGTAAATGTATAACTTTATAATAGCTATTTATAAACGAGATTTAAAATCTCAATATTTCAAGCGAATTATTGGATTTTAGTGATAAATGTTGACGAAAACAGATAACAGATGATCATATAACAATTGAGAATAATATAATCCAGTCATTACAACAATACGTGGAAGACCTTTACCTTAGAAAATAAAAGAAGCATTTATAAAAATAATAATAATAATTCAATTCAACTGGATGCGTGAATTTTAGCAGAATGAAAAAAACAAAAACATTCCTATGATCCTGTGCAGTGAAATAAGATCTGAAACTGGAGAGAAACATTAGAATATAACGCAAAATATAAAAAAAATTAAATGACGGTCCAAGAAACCAAACGAAAATGTTAGAAATAGAGGAAAGATTTTAAAGTTAAAATAGAAATAACAAGGACACAATCTCATTGATGAAAAATAATCGAAGGGAAAAAGCTAATCACTCAGTGGCAACCACGTGAAGGAAGACTCACGTGGAACACAATAGAAAAGATGGAAGGATGATCTAATGGAAATGGTAGGAAAATGTTGACATCAGCAGGCTTCAATATAGAGGGATGGAGCAATTGTGGGAGGTTGTTGACGAAAAATTGTTATAAAAATGGCTAAACAGAAAACGAATTTCTTAAACAAACTGCATTTTTCTATGATCCTTGTTCTCAAACGATTTTCATGCGTATTTTAAAACTGATTAACATAATTTGTTAAAATCAGTTTTAACAAACGACTTTCAACGATTCCCTATCACATGCTTTGCTCTCATTGAAAAGTAAAATTGTTCTACGAAGAAATCAGAGGAAAATTTTATTGTTGTGCCTTGATAAGAGCCGTTAAGGAAAGAATAATGCCTTATAAGAGTGCATTGTCTTTCTGAAAAGGCAATGGTCAGTTCCGTAAAAATGCCACAAAGTAGGAAGCATCGCGTCCAGAATGTTCAGATACCTCTCGGAGTTCAATGTGCGCAGCTCCATTGAACTCCATTGAACTCCATTGAACTCCATTGAACTCCACTGAACAGAGATCGAGGCCAAACCAGGAAAAACAGGACCATACCATCACACCGCCACATCCGAATTTCTTAGTTGGGATCGCGCACTCTGGTAAGAGACGTTAGTTGGCAACTACACCCGTCCATCTCCTTGGTAGAAGTTCAATGGCGAACACTACACGAATGACGCTCTGGAGCACTGCACACGCTGCATGTTGGTTCGGCAAATGTAATGATTTGGGATAGCCGAGTTTGTCAACAGTTTGCGAACAGAATAAGCCTGCAACATGGCATTCTATCGCAACGCCACTTTTAAACTCCGTCAGTTACCTTCTCTCAGTCATTTCAACACAGTTGCACTGAATCGGGAGCATCATATTCCTCCAATTTATACCGACTGAACGCACGCACGCACGCACGCACGCACACACACACACACACACACACACACACACACACACACACACACACACACACACACACACACACACACACACACACACACACACACACACAAATTTCTTCAGATAACTTTGGAGGGTTAGTCTGTGTTTCCGAACACTCCTAATGTTGCTATGGAGAACAGGCAGACTTTTTCTTTGACTAGTCTGCTGTTTCCACTTAGTTATCGATTTAAGAATGTGACAACTGCCGTGTTCAGGACGGATTACGTCTGCTTAGTGGTCTGCGCTCATGAGTATGTTTGTTGAGCTTTTCTTTAAGAAGCATTAATGTTCTTTTAAAGTTTCAGTCTTTTGAGAAGGTGCAATTCCTAACAGAGAAGGTGCATGTTTCTCAGGCAGTTCTTACGCTATGTGATTTTCTTGGCCCCAAGAAAATCACATAATGGCCTAGGTCCAGGAAGGCCGTTAGGTATTCCTGGAATTTACAGTACTTCATTTTATTTCTAGTTTTTTAGTCTTAATTTTAGTTTTTCTAGTCATACCAGGCGGGCCTGGTATGACTCGTAAGATGGCAACTTCCATTGTCCTCCTGTTGTTGGTTAACTGCCTTTTGCTTTGACAGCTTATATTTTATACACCACTTCGCAGATACAATTTTGCATCAACATTTTAGGCTCGACGAACAGAACTCTTTGATACACTCCGAATATTAACCCACATATAAAACAAGAAATCGGAGCGTAGCAACGCTTGCTTACCATCAATTGCTACCACTGCGTACACATGAGTTGATTATTTTACACAATCGTTTTTTACTTCCCACATTCCTTTTATCTGACACTTAATTCTCACATTGAATCAAGCCAACAAATTTTATTGCCCCAACGAAGTTGTATTTTCAAAAGAATCAACAAATTCTTCCCTTGTTAAAATTGGATGAATGTTTTCTGTGATTGAAAGGAGGGACTTCCGTGAGTTACGGTCTGAAACTCACTTGTTACCAATGATTTGTTGCCTGGAGGGAAGATAACATTCACGCTACGTGCAACAAACGAATAGGTACTCTTGTCACGCAGTCCTTTCCCAGGTTAAGAGGTTGTGCCATGTTTATTCTCGCCAGCACCATAAGGCATTGGATGAAAAATATTGGCCCGCAATGATCTTAGCAAGCAATGACGTCACGATTCTTTATCTTATCTTGATCTTGATCTTGTTCAAAGTGACACCCCTACTACTATCTATTCTCTGACATTTTTTTAAATCTATTACCCGTTACTGATAAGAGATAGGTATGGGAGTAAAATCATTTGTCTCCTCTTACTTCCCCGATTATTAAATATTTCACTTTTTTTATAATCATCTCTGAGATTTGTGCTTTGGGGAGAGTTTTTGACTTTTTTTTCCCCTTAAGTGTGTCTTTTGATGTGGATTAATTGAAGAACTTTATTGTTAATTCAAGATGAATACCTTATTTTTCTTTTGCTCCTGTGGTTCATTTGTTGTATACATCCTGGAAGTTTTCGCGGATAACATCGCATATTATTCGAGAAGAGGATTTGTTGATTTAGTATTTTTTCAATCCGTACTGTAATCTGTGCTCATTTTTGGTGTGGATTTTGCTTCTCTAATACGCTTCAGAGCCTATACGTAGTTCAGTCAGCATAAACGAAGCCCTTTGGTGGGAAAGATCTGGGTTCGATTCCCGTCAATGTATATGAGGAACCTTCATCTGGTCTCTTTCGACGAAAGGTAAGTTAGCCGGTCTCATACAGAAGTATGGGGTTTTCGTTACCCAGAACAGGCAAACTGGCCCCGTGAACACCCTTCTGCAGACATAGGACACCTCCAGGAATAACCAACCTGTTCCGTAGGATTTTGATTCCGAATGCCTACACGGGAAAATGTGTAGGTCTACGCCTGAGCGTAAATTAGGATAGGATATGATAGTATGCTTTATGACCTTTGGTCGAAAAGACCTGGGTTCGATTCCACTTCAAGACGCGAGGGACCTTTATCTGCTCTCCTTTCGACTAAAGGTGAGTTAGCCGGTCTCATACGGGGGGAAGGGGTTTTTTCGCCCGGAAAGACGAGTTTTTCGTTTCCAAGAACAGGCAAACCGGCCCGTGACCACACACACACACACACACACACACGCGCGCGCGCACATTTACAATAGTAATAAGCCATTAGGCTATGACTAAAACGAATGTATCAGGCCACTAGGCTTAATATAGGTGTAAGGAGGAAGAGAAGGATGCTTCGTATTTAATGGTGTAAAGTAATAATCATCCAGTTTTATTTTAATGAACGAATGTGTGGGCAAGTGTAAGTGATCAGTACAATAACAATTAGAATTGTTTTTCCCTAATCTTCTCTTTGGGTGGCATCTGTTACAAAGCGAAGCTGTGTTGTGTATATTAGCAATATCTACTTTTGCTAATATACGTGTATAGCAATAGTATATATTGCTATTGTTGATGTGAAGAAATATTTTTATTTAATAGAAATCAAATTCAAATTAAATGCACTTGTTGTTGATCCAAAAAAATATATAACAGCAAAATCATATTTGGAATAAACATATCGATGAACTTTATATACATTTTTTTTTTCCAGCGTAAGTGTAATAATTACTTGATTTGATCCGTGGCTGCATTTCATTTGGGCAACCCTGCTATTGACGATTACTACCAGCAGCTCCCTTAAATAATTGCCTAGAAAACGTGGTGACGTATGTGACCAAGTATTTTGCATATACGCTGCGTAAGTGACGTTTGAGCATATCTGCATAAAGGTTTCTAAGTCAGGCCGATATGAATAGCAGCTCAAAGAATAAATGCCTTGAATTCCTTGCGCACAGATTTGCATCTTGCGATGATTGAAGATATTATACGGAGGATAATGCAAATATTCCCAAGATTCGAAGCAAATTAGAGTTATGAGGATGTAAAGAGGAGAATTTCTCAGTAGAAATTTAATATCTAACTCGCGATCTTCCAGGATTTTCGGTCCGATAGACCGAATGCATTTAGATTGCTGTGAAGACTAACAAATTTCTCCTGTGTAGCTTTTCTAGCAAATTGCAACTCAATGTTCGAACCCGAGTGGAGTGATACTAACGGAGACCTTCACAGTGACAGAGATCGATGGGATTCTGATGTCAGAATGCGCCGCCGATCTTAATAATGTTTTGTGAAAGCCTTTAAGGAATTTATTCTAAAACTCCCGTTGGATGTTTTTGAATAAACTACGAACTGCACACGTGACGTTGCGTTTATTTGCGGATATCTGAAAACTTGAAGCGATCAGCAAATAAACAAAACGTCACCTGTCCAGAGAGAGAGAGCATGCGTGCGTTTTGAATTATTGTTAGTTTCGAGATTGGTGCGCTAGAATTTCCTTATTTCAGTGTGCTCAAGAAACGCTGTACCAATTTCCTGTACCCTGATATACAGACACTATGTGAACAAAAGCGATCTAAACACCCAATGCCAACCTCAACGAACATATTTGACTTTGATTAAACAATGTTGGTGCTGAATCAGCCTCGTTAACACTCTCCGATGCAGTAAACAAGAACCGCGTGCAACGTTTGCAGGCCGGGTGTTTTTGTCATTCATAATGTCGCGCATATGAACAACAGAAAAGAACGTCGTAGTTATTCTCAAGATTAGTTGAATTCATTTCGCGTGCAAGTGATTTCACATCCATTTATTTCCTATTTTCATTCTGCGATCGGTATGTTAAATTTAATATTGAGGAAAATATTTAATATTCCCATTGTTTTGACATTATCCCCCCCCCCCAAGAAAAAAACATGCTCTTTCATTTGATATGAAAATACCAAGCCTATTCAGATATCAGGGATTATTCTAATTCTTCTTAGGAACGTTTTAATTTTTGGAACTTGCAAACGTCTCAATGATTAAAACATTTGAGGATGAGAGAATTTTTTCATTTAAAAAATTTCGTTTAGGTCTTATTGTCAGTGCCGTAACTAGCTGTTCATGGCCCCTATGCAAGATTTTATTTTTAGTCCCCCACCTTTTTTGGGGGGGGAGGGGGATACGATAGAAATAGGTCGGTTAATGATTAACTTTAGTCAAAAACGTTACGGAATCGACCCCACAGCAGAAAAATTTTAATTTGAAAACGAAAATATAATACTGATTATTTTTGAAACCCCATTTCACCCTCCCCCCGTCGCCCTGGATTCTGTGCTTGTGCACCCGTTGCCTCTGCCTAATTACGGCACTGCTTGTTGTGCTTTGGAGAGAGCAGTGTTGATGTGTGAGTGGACTGCGAGTAGTCTGGTGTCGTCTGCGTATTAACATATTTGACTTCGTGTGGCCAGGATGTGAACGTCGTTAATGTATACGTTGAAGAGAGAGTAGGTGATAATATGGCCCCTTGTGGGACACCGTGTTTTATTTGTATATCGCGGCTTTAACATGAGCCTATTTTTGTTACTTGTGTTCTGTTTGAGAGATAGTTCCTAAAAAAGGTACACAGTGTAGTGTGTTGAGTAGTATGTCATGTTCAAGTGTATGAAATGCTTTGGTTAAGTCAAGACGTATGAGAGCAGTGTACTTGTTTTTATCGATGATTTTGTTTATGATGTCGGTGATGTCTTCTAATAAGGTGATGGTGCTTTTTGTTTTCTGAAAGCCATATTGGTTTTGTGAAATAATGTTTTACTTTGAAGGCGTGGTGGCTAAATTTTCATTTAGTCTCAGGTTTGGGGTTGGTTGTTAGAAGGGGACATTTGATAGCAGAAATTATCCATCGAAGGAAGAACTTTCTCCCATCTGAGGATGAACATCAGATATAAACACACAGCTCGTTCGTTTCGATCAGAAATAAATCTTCCTCCGCCATTTTCTTTCATCTACTCTGCCCTTGTAAAAGCCTCTCAATTAACCTTTCCTCCCTAGTTGTATAAAAAAATCCATTTTTACAAACTACAGAAAAGCTAATACAAAAATTTGACTCAGCATCCAAAAGAAAAAAAAAAAAAAAAAAAAAAAAAAATACACTAACGTGTTTTCTTCCACAGAGGGAGAAGGCGGTGCCGTTTAGCCAGATCCAGTGTTTTGAAAGATGGATGACTAGTCAATCTCCATCCTTAACCGTCACTGATAGTTCACCCAAGACATGATTGAAGGCTTCCGGTAAAGACTACAGGCAGAAAGCTGCTGGTCCATTATTCTAAATGTTATTCTCTGAAATTGTGTAAGTTCCACGGATGAAATAACTCCGGAATCAGAGGGGGAAAGCCCAAGAAAGAAAGTTACCATAGTCAGCGACAAGAATCGAACTCAGAATCCTTCTTTCGGTGGCCTAGCGCTGCTAAAATAAGACACCTTTAATATTTTATCTTTCATTAGAAAGTCAAAATTATGCTGTGTCGGCAGGCTTTTCTGGTAAGATTCCCCCTTGAGAAGTAAATTAGAAACAAAAATATTTTTTAATCTTTTAAAAGAAAATAAATATTTATCTTTAAAGAGTGTGTGTCAAAGAAGAGTGAAAAGGAATATGTAAAGAAATAAATTATTCCGCTTATTAAACACACACAAAAAAAAATTTTAAAAAACTATCGTACTGACAACCCTCATTCATCTTAATGAATGGATGGAAACCTCATCTCATCATTCATCGAGTACTTTCTTTATAAAGTACTCAGTGAATGATGAGATGGAGTTTCTTAGGTGCAATCCTAGCACAATTCAGCAAAGATGAGGACCTTTTTTTTCCTATTCTGTTACTCTAAGTAACTTCGCAGTTCTATCGAAGTTTTGATTCCCTAAGTTCAAATAACGCATTATTATTTTCTTCTTGGCCAAGATACTGCATGGCATTTGCCAACTGGAACACACGGTAGTGTTGTGATTAAATCAATTAACGAGAGTGTAGTCAGTGTGTAGCCTGGTAATCCAACTGTTTCCAACGTCATTGTAATTGTCAAAGTTTATTTGTAATCAGAGACGTAGGAACGCTATGGCATTGCAGCTGTTGCCAGGGGTACCGGTGTTAGAAGGGTACCACTGACCGTATATTTTAACGTCATTAAAATTGTCACATCGAAAAAAAGGCTCATAGCTACGAATATCTCAATGGCACTAATAACCTGGCTACGCTACTCCATATAACACTATCATATGGAATGTTAAAAGCATATGCTGCATGTCTAGAATTTCAGTTCCAGACATGCAGTCTCGATTCAGAGGCGATCAAAATGAGCAACAACAGTTGCTAAGCAACGGACTTTCCTCATTTCGTATAGAAAAAGTGTCTTTCGCTCTTCGAAAATTGCTTTTCCCAAATTTTCTTTATTTTGTCTCAAACTCGTTATTTTGCTTCGATCTCCATCGCAGAGGACAACCGGTTATCTGCGTGTGGGTGGTGTTAAAGGAAACCTTTTAATTTCTCATAAATCTAAAAGTTCAAGTCATTAATGAACAGTTTTTCGTAGAAAAAAATTACTTTGAAAATCACAGCAGAAATAATTGAGAAAGGTAATGCTAAGTTTTAATGAAACCGAAGACGCTCTGTTGTTGCTGTTTTTCTCTTTTTTATACATTTCTCTTTATTACCTATTTAATTCTTATCCTAAGAATGAATCCATTAATGCATTTTGTAACCGGTAGCATCGATCTTTATGAAATAAACGCGATAAGAGAAACAATGCTGCCTGCATATTAATTAACATAGTTTACGTAAAGAAAGAATAATAAGGAAAAGTATGCAATAACTAGTTGGTATAACATAGTTGTTTATTATATGCACTTGATCAATATAATGCCATTAAAAGTCTTTTACCATACAATATCATTTTCACTGATAAAAATAAATCCTGTAATTTTATACTATATTATATGAAAGTAGACACTTATTTTGAACAAACTAACATCTTACAGCAACGTCTGTGCCATCTCACTAGAAGATAGTGGCATATTTCAGGAATGATCTGTGAAATGTTGATTTTTAATTGAATTAAAACCGCACGTTTTACGTGAAATTTCTTTGAACTGTATTATGAAATATTTAAACTGTCTTGAGAAAAGAAAAAGAAAACTTTTCCCCACATCAGTGATTGTTGAGTGCCACGGATAGAGAATTACAATCCAACCAAAAATTGGAGCACAAATTATTTTAAGTGTGCAGGCGCATTATCATGGTAAAATTCCATACGATAAATGTCTACTTTTGCCTCTGCTTCCGTCATAACGACGACATGCGAAAATGGTCAGGAACTGACATTTCTCACCTAATTACAGTTCTTAGTTATTATGCATCCTATGCTTCATATATTGCATTTCTGTTGCAATAAACTGGAGAATAGGGGATTGCAATATAAATTCTTGACTTGGATCAGGGGATGGTTGACAGACAGATATCAAAAAGTGGTATACAGTGGGTGTAGATCTGCCAGATTTAAGGTAACCAGTGGTGTATCTTAGGGTTCAGTCCTTTGGCCATTATTGTTCAATCTATACATTATGACATCAGGAAGGATCTAACATTATATGTGCAATTGATGATGCAAAGACAGGCAGGGCAATCAGGAATGCTACTGATATTTAGCAATTACAAAATGATTTGAATAGACTCGAAATTTGGGCAAACGAAAGTGGCTTCGTTTTAATGTTATTATTTGTAAAGTTATGCACTTTGGCATAATTACAGTTCCAGGAGCATTTTATATTAGTGGGGGTTATGCTACAAGAAACTGAAGAGGCAAGGGATCTTGGTGTATTGGTGGATAGGAATTTAAAGATCAAAGGTCACATAGCAAAAATTGCAAATACAACTCAGAGGATAATTGCGATGTTGAAGCGAACCTTGACATGTATGGATAAAAAAGCCATTTTGCCTCTTTATTAGGCTTTGATAAGACCACACTTGGATTACTGTGGGCAGATTTGGTCTCCCTTGTTCCAAGGGGATAAAGAAGCTGAGTAAAGGGCGCAAAGAAGAGTTGCAAACATTATATCCAGATTACGGGATTTAGATTATGAGGACAGATTGCGAATATGTGGATTGCAGACTCTGCTTTTTTTTTATTATTATTTATTATGTTTTGCCCATACACAAGAGGTTGGTTGATTAACCTATAGCACATTAGCACCGTGTATGGGTAGCGGATTGGGAAAGGAGGACCTTGCAGTCATTTTGATTGAAATGACTGTAAATTGTATTCCTTGGGAAACACAGCAGGTGGGAGACTGTTCAACAGTGGAACAGTTGCAGGGATGAAGGAGGAGGAAAAGAAACCTGTTCTGTTTGTTTCTAAGTGTACTGTGAAGGGATGTTGAGCAGCAGCTGCACGTTTCCTACAAGCTTAGTACTTAGTGGAGGAATTATTGATATTATTCCAGATGAGCATTTCCCATGGAAATATTTGTAGAATATAAATATTGCAGAAACCAAACGTCTGTTGCGAAAGTGGGAGGGAGTTGGTAAGAGATGGCTCATTAAGAGATGGTTCATTAGTCTAAATGCTCTCCTCTGTATTGAGTCAAGCATGTTGAGGTAGCTTTTAGGGACCCCACTCCATATGTGGAAGCAGTAGTCAATAGCTGCGCGGGTTTGTGATTTGTATAAAATGAACAGCTGCTCAGAGGTGAAGTAACGTCTTCAGCAAAAGAGAAATCTGCTTCTTTTTTTTTTTTTTTTGAAGCTGAGGATGTGTTGAAGCTGTGATGTGTTTATACCAGGAGAGTTTGGATGTGAGGGTAAATCCAAGAACACAGATCTCAAACTGTCTGGAAATTTGGATATCGTCAAAAAAGGATCCTGGGAAAATAGTCCTTTTTTTATGGGAAAGAGGTCAGAACTGGGTTTTATTAGCATTCAAATTAATTAGGTTATCCGAACCACCATTATAGGATGGCTTGGAGATCGGAATTGAGGGTGGTGGTGGTTGTTGATGTTCTGTAGGTTGAGACGAATTGAGTAGAGGAAGGTTTATCAAATGAAAGGGAGGAGTGTAATGTGCTGTCGTCTGCAAAACTGTGTACTAGGTCAACTGAAGTAGGTCATTGATATATAGCAGGAAGAGGATTGGTGACAGGACAGAACCTTGTGGAACCCCAGCATTAATTGAATGGCGAAAGAATAGGGAGCTATCCACCATCACACATAATATGCATCGAGAGAGAAAACTGGCAGTCCAATTACAGAAGTCCTGGGTCAGACCAAATGATAGTGGTTTGCTTAGTAAGCGTTTGTGCCAGACCCAGTCAAAGGCTTTGTAGATATACAACCACTTGAGATAATAAAGGACGTCACCGAATCTATTCGACTGCAAAAACAGAGGGTGAAAGAGATGATAATCGTGGCAGGAACAAATGATTTGAAAGAGGACAAAATGGAAATGATAGAGGATGTGAGGGAATTATTTGAGGTAGCAAAAGAGAAGAGTGAGAGAGTTAGGATGGTGAGTATCTTACCGCGGTATGATAGCGAAGTGTTTAGAAGGAGGGCCATAATTGCCAATGACTTTATGCGTGGGTTATGCATGGAGAGTGGTGTGGAATTTGTGGATGTGTGGAATGAGTTCGATGGGCGAAAGGACTTATATAAGATGAATGGGTTACATTTGAATGGAGTTGGTGTACGGAGACTTGAAAAAGTGTTGATGAATGATGTGGAAGTGGATGTACAGACTCAGGGAAACTAGATTTATTAAGAGGGGGGGGAGTATATATGCAGACTTTAGGGAGGCAGTTGAGTGTATGAATGAGTATATTATGCCCGAGCGAGTACGAAGGCCAACAAATCAGAATGGGATAGTTAGTATAAGGCATCAAAGTAGGGATAGGACAAATGGGCTTCTGCAATTCATGTACACTAATGCCAGGAGTATTAGGAACAAGAAGGAAGAGTTTTTGGCCATGGTTGGCACTTCCAGGCCACAGGTTGTCGGTATTAGTGAAACATGGCTGACAGAAGATGATAACACTAGTGGGATTGAATGCGACGGGTATAGCGTGTTCAGGAGTGACAGGGTGAATAAAAAGGGGGGAGGAGTGTTACTGATGATAGCTGATGAGCTGCAGCCAAGGAGTATAGAAGTTGAACTGTTTGGTGTGAGATAGAATCTAGCAGAACAAAATATACAATTGGGTGCTGCTATAGACCAGGTGATGGAATAGATGGTGGGGATAATATGCATAGGCAAATAGAAGAAATGAGTGGAAGGAGGGTAATTATTATGGGTGATTTCAATTATGGTAACATTGACTGGAAAGAGGAGATGGCACATGGGAGGAAGGAATTGGATTTTATGCGGTTATTAAGGGACAACTATCTACGGCAACATGAAGTGGAAAATACCAGGGGGCAGAGAGTGCTGGATCTTGTAATTGCAACTGAGAATGTGGCTGTAACGAACATGACCATGTTGCCACCAATTAGTGAGAGTGACCATAAGTTCATGACTTGGGAGGTGGCTAAAGGAGTGGGATTTACAATTAAGACAGGGTACATGTGGAATTACCGGGCTGTTAAGTATGACAAGCTTAGGTGTGTGCTTGGCTCAGTGCCATGGCATATAAAACTGCAAGGGCTGGATGTTGATAGTGCATGGGAGGTGGTTAAGAACTGTTTGCAGGAGGCAATGGTTGACTGTATACCAAGAGTCCGAATAAGAAATCAAGTAGGGGTTAAATGGATGAATAACACTATTAAGCTTGAGCTGCAAAAAAAGAAACAATTGTGGAGGGAATTTAAGGAGAAAGGTAACCATCAGGCGCAGGAACAGTATAAAGCTCAGGCCAGGATGGTAACAAGGGTGGTAAGAAAGGCAAAAGCAGATTACGAAAGAAAATTGGCCATTCAGGCTAAAGAGAATCCCAAACAGTTTTTTCAATATGTTGCAAGTAAAAGGAAAATGCTCATGGTAGAATGATCTTAAAAAATGCTGAAGGTAGGGAGGTAACCGAATCAGTCGATATTGTGGAATTACTGAGCGAGCACTTTGCAAGAGTATATCATCCAGGTGGTGACTTTGCAGGAATGGAAGAAACAACAGCTTATACTGGAATTGTGATTAATGAGGTAGAGGTAACTAGTCTATTACAGAACCTCAATGTCAATACATCTGTGGGATTGGATGGTATACCAGCTCGTGTCGTACGTGAAGCGGCTAAAGAATTGTCAGTGCCCTTGACCATTTTGTTTAATTTGAGCCTCGGGTCTGGGTCAGTCCCAAGGGGGTGGAAAGAGGGGAAAATAGTTCCGCTGCACAAAGGTGGTTCCAAGGCTGCTGCTGAAAATTACCGGCCAATCAGCATAACAGGAATAATTATCAAGGTCTTAGAGAAAATAGTCAAGAGGAAAATACAAGATTGGATAGAAGAAAACGCGATACTGTATCGGGGACAGCATGGTTTTGTGAAGGGTAGGTCATGCCTCAGTAACTTGCTCACGTATTATAACACAGGGACGGCTGAACTGGATAAGGGTAATGGGTTTATAGTGATTCTACTGTTCCTTGCTAAGGCCTTTGACAGGATACCACATGGAATTCTAATCAGTAAATTGCAGCATATGGGGTTGGACATAGGGTTGGTGAGATGGATAGGAGGGTGGTTGACGGAGAGATATCAGAGAGTGGTTTACTCAGGAGTAGAGTCCACAAGACGGCCTGTGACTAGTGGTGTGCCACAAGGATCCGTTCTTGGACCACTGCTGTTTAATTTGTCCATTAATGATATAGAAAAGGATCTGAGAGGAAGACTTCATTTGTTTGCGGATGATGCGAAGTTGAGTAGGGCAATAGTGAATGCAGATGACGTCAAAATTTTGCAGGATGATTTGGATAGATTGGAGGTCTGGGCTAAGGAGAATGGATGTCAATTTAATGTGGCAAAATGTAAGGTTATGCATTTTGGGGAGAAAAGATTGACCGCAATTTACGGCATTGGTGGAACTGGACTCCAGGAAATTGATGAGGCACGAGATTTAAGAGTGTTGGTAGATAAGGAATTGAAATTTAGGGGACGCATTGCAAAAGTGGTCAAATCAGCTCATCAAATCACTTGGTTGCTGAAGAGTACTGACAAGCAGAGACAAGCAGGTTATTGCTCCTCTGTATCGAGCCTTGATAAGACCCCATCTCGACTACTGTGCCCAGATTTGGTCACCTAGGTTTCTTCTTGATGGGGAGGAGGTGGAGAGGATCCAGAGGCGAGTGATCAAGTTGATAGTAGGTCTGTGGAATGAACCTTATGAGAACAGGTTGAGGATTTGTGGGTTGCAAAAATTGGTTGATAGGCGGAGGAGGGGAGATATGATTGAGACATTCAAATTACTGAAGGGTTTCTATAAAATTAATTCAGAATATATTTTTGAGAACAGGGCTGGTTGTAGGAGGACTAGGGGACATCCATGGAAACTGGGCAAAAGTGTGGTTAGTAAAGGTGTTAGAGCCAAGTTCTTTATTTTTAGAGTAGTGAATGAGTGGAATGCGCTCTCTGAGTCTGTGGTGGATGCTGTGACAGTGAATGAGTTTAAGGCGAGGTATGATAAATACTGTATGAATGTTGAATAGTTGTGATGAATATGATTTGGGGCCTCCCTCGATGAATGAGTTGCAATGGATGAGTCTAATGACTCCCTGGAGTTGCCCGTAATAATAGTAATAATAGTAATAATCTTATATTCAGTTTTTAAAGCTGTGTTATTTGGATATCGCTTTAATTCTTTCCATAAAGCGTTCTTTCTGTGTATTTCTAGGATTAAGTTTTGTGTTATTCAAGGATTTTGTGTTGTTTTTGAACGAATTCGGACTTTCTTTGTAGCTTTCTTATATATTTCCTCCAGTATGAGTTTAATGTTGTTGTATAAGATATCTGCTGAATCTGATGCCAGGTGTTCCCAGTGTGTTTTTCTTATTTCTTATTTGACTATTTCTTCGTCTATTATTTTTTTCTGTCTCTTTTCTTCTGTGGGACATTGCATGGATATTGTCTTGGTGTGCAGGTTTAGAGCGGTGAGGTAATGGTCTGCTACTTTGCACTTTATGACTGATGCAGTGTAACTATTTGGTGATGCTCGGACGTTTATATGGTCTAGACAGGAGGCAGTGATAGTATTTCCGAATATTTCTTCTCTAGTACATGATGTTATTGTTGGTATTAGATTATAATGGATAGTGTGTCTAGGTATTGTACAGTGTTGTTCTAGTTTTCATTTGCAATATTTATGTTTATGTCGCCAATTATCATTAGCTGTTCGGTTGAGCATATTTCTTGGCTTGAAAGCCAGCAATTGAGTTCGTGCAAGAATTTTATCATGTTTAGGTTTGGTGGCCTGTAAATAGCATTTAGTATTATGGAATGCTGTGTATTCGCGGTATTAGTGATTTCGAGGCAGAGGGTTTCAGCATGTTCAAACTGATAGGCCGTTTCTTTTGCTATTAATTTTTGTTTGATAAATATTAATATTCCATCCCCTCTTTTTGTTTGGCGGCATGATCTATGTTGTTGGAAGCTGGAATTTGGAAAGCAGTCGCTTAGTCATTAGTTATGGATACTTCTGTAAGAATCAATATATCGATAATATCAGTGTAATTCCTCAGATAAGTCTGTAATAATAATCAATGTTTTCGGATGCGTCTGATGTTAATATGCAAGATTGAGAGACCTCTCGCATGTACTGTGTTTTGTTTCCATGCATCAAGCGATTCAAAAGTACAATTACTAATGTATTCTGGTGTAATTACATCTATTTGATGGCTCACATTCATTTTTGTTGTGTTGAGGTCTTCTTATTGAACTAAGTTGGAGTCTTTTTTTTCACTCTGGCAACCTGTTTATATATCTCCGAGCTTTTTATTTGTATAGACTTTGAAGTCTGTGACTTTCTCAAGAATATTTTGCCGTCTTTGATCCATAAAAATTTATACTTTTTTTCTGTTTTTTCTTTTCTTGCTTGGTACAAAAGATTCTGATTGAGAGGTGTTAATTACTCAGATAGAAAGATAGGCGTATTGTCTTGCGTTGCATTTAAATCCTTGACTACTGGTTTTTTCAGTGTGCTGGCTTTTATGAGATTGTTTCTTGTAGCCTTGCTTGTCAGACGAACTATGACTGGTGAGGGTCGTGGCGAGCCTTGTTTTCTGTTCTTCCTGGGAAACCGATTTATGGTCTGAATATCATTATGCTGTAGGGGGGATGTCAATTGCATGGCCTAACTTTAAAACTACGTCTCTGAGATTTTCTGTGGATTCGGTTTCTGGAAGACCGTTTATGACAAGGTCTTCTTTATGTTGTTGTTGGTTTAAAACTTCGTATTGCAGTTTCAGGGAATTAAATTCTTGACGGGAATTAAATTAAATTCTTAAATAATAATAATAATAATAATAATAATAATAATAATAATAATAATAATAATAATAATAATAATAATAATTGACGTGAATATATGACGTCAATATGAAGTGAAAAATAAAAAACTTCACCTGAACAAGACATGGCAATGGCTACAATACGGATACATTCAAAATAAAACAGAAAGATTTATTCTAGCAGCTCAAGAACAGGCATTACAAGTTAAGGCGATGAAAGCAAAAATTTTCAACATCAATAATAACAGCAAATGCAGATTATGCGATCAGAAAGATGAGACTGTAGAACATCTAATCAGTGCATGCAGCAAAATAGCGCAAACTGACTATAAATACCGTCATGATCAAGTGGCCAAAATAGTTCATTGGCATGTAGGCAAAATATATGGCTTTCCTACTTCTGATCACTGGTAGCAGCATAAAATAGAAACTGTATTGGAAAACGAAACAGCAATAATTCTCTGGGACTTTAGAATACAAACTGATCGGCATTTGGAACACACTAGACCTGTCATCACAATTATCGAACATCGACAGGTTTGGATTGTCGATATCGCAGTACCCAGTGATAATAACATTAACAACAAAGAACTGGAAAAAATTACTAAATATCGAGATCTGGCAATCGAAGTTGGCTGACTGTGACTTTAACACACCAAATTCATCCCAATAGTTATCGGTGCACTTGGTGCAACTTCAAAGAAGTTATCCAACTATTTACAGTAATTAAATATCAACGAAATGACCCCATATGATCTAGAAAAACAGGATTACTTGGAACAGTCCATATTTTACGATCCTACCTGACAGACAATTCTTAAATTCTTGTGTAGAATCTGAATTGTTCTGTATCATCAGTCAAAGTGTTGTTTAAATAACGTCGCTTAATTTTTGTTTTGACTGTGTATCAATTATGCGAATAAAATAATATTTTTTGTGTAATAATAATAATAATAATAATAATAAATAGAATCAGAAATGAAACAAAAACAAATGCAAAATATCATTATCACTAAAGAAATTATCAGTGTTCAAGCTAGAAAATTAAAAACCTGGAGTGCACCTGGCAAAGGTGTACTACATGGATTTTGGTTAAAACATCTAACCAGTCTATATGATCTAATGGCAGAACAATTTAATTATTTGTTGCAGACAGGCTCAGTGGAAGACTGGATGATATCTGGGTGCACTTTTCCCTTCATGCCTACCAACTATGCTTAAGCTGTTCACTTCAATCATAGCAAATTCCATATACCAATACTTATCAGATAATCAGATTTATCCGATTGAACAAAAAGGCAATTTTCAAAAATCTAGAGAAACAAAAGACCAGATCCTTATTAATAAAATGATTCTCAGAAACTCAAAAAGACGAAAAACCAATTTAATATGGCATGGATAGACTACAAGAAAGCATTCGATTTCCTCCCACAACCCTGGATCCTAAAATCATTAAAACTATTTGGAATCAGCAAAAACATATGTTCGTTTCTGGCTGCTGCTATGAAATCATGGAAAAAAACATTAATAGTGAATAATGAACGATTTGGAGATATCAGCATTAAACGTGGAATTTTCCAAAGTGATTCCTTGTCACCATTGCTCTTCAATATTTCTTTGATAGCTTTGTCTATGATTCTGAAAAAAACAAAACTTGGATATGAAATTGTTAAATGTAATATTAAAATTTTCCATCTGTTCTATATGGATGACTTGAAGTTATATGGAAAATCGGCCCAGCAAATAGATTCTTTTTTGAACACAGTTCGTATTTTCAGTCAGGATATCAAAATGGAATTTGGTTTAGATAAATGCGCAATTTTATCTATTAAACGAGGAAAAATTAATGACACTAGCAGTTATAGTTTTGATCAAGAGAAATATATAAAAGCAGTTTCAGCTCACACTATAAATACCTAGCAAAATTATAAGCCAATGATATTTTCCACTCGAAAGGAAAGTTAAACAACAGGCAGCTTCAGAATACATCAAAAGAGTTAGAAATATTCTGAAAACAAAACTAAATGGACTAAACACAATTAGAGCAATGAATTCTTGGGCTATACCAGTGATCCGATACACAGCACGATAGAAAACTAATGACTATGCATTATGCATTACATCCACGAAGTGATGTTGACCGGTACCTACCGAGGAGAATAGGTGGACGGGGTCTGCTGGAAGTGGAACAGACTGTGGAAGAAGAAGAAATTGGTTTAAGAAATTACATCGACAATAGCTCTGAGCCAATGCTTCAAGCAATTACACAAGAGGGCCTTCTAAAAGCGACAGGAAAAAAATCCGTTTACAAAAAGGAACAACAAAAAAATAACCGATGTGTGGAAAAATAAACCCTTTCATGGCCAATTTCTTCGAGATACTGAGGACAAAATTGACTTGAACAAGACATGGTAATGACTTCAACTCGGATATATTAAAAAAGAAACAGAATGATTTATTCTAGCAGCTCAGAAACAGGCATTACAAACTAATGCAATGAAAGTAATTATTATGAACATCAATAATAACAGCACATGCAGATTATGCGATCAGAAAGATGAGACTGTAGAACATCTAACCAGTGCCTGCAGCAAAATAGCTCAAACTGACTATAAATACCGTCATGATCAAATGGCCAAAATAGTTGATTGGCAGCATGCATGCAAAAAATATGCTTTCCTAATTCTGATCACTGGTGGCAGCATAAAATAGAGACAGTATTGGAAAACGAAACAGCAAAAATTATCTGGGACTTTAGAATACAAACTGATCGGCAATTGGAACACAATAGACCTGACATCACAATTATCGAACATCGACAGGTTTGGATTATCGATATCGTAGTACCCAGTAATAACAACATTAATAACAAAGAACTGGAAAAATTACTAAACATCGAGATCTGGCAATCGAAGTTGGCCGATTGTGGCTTAAACACACCAAAGTTATCCCAATAGTTATCTGTAAACTTGGTGCAACTTCAAAGAAGCTGTCCAACTATTTACAGCAATTAAACATCAATGAAGTGACCCCATATGACCTATAAAAAATAGCACTACTTGGAACAGTCCATATTTTTCGATGCTACCTGGCGGACTCTTCTTAGATTCTTGGGTAGAATCCGAATTGTTCTGAATCACCAGTCAAATATTTGTTTATATGATATCTTGTTTTGATTATGTATCAATTATGTGAATAAAATAATAATAATAACTGAATCTGTCATCGCTCTCTCTCAACAAGCAGCATATCTGATGCCATAGTTTTTTGGTATTGGATGAGGAATTTGCTACAGGGTTCAGCCTCTTTTGTTGGATGATCAGAGCAAGGAAATGAAAAGCGACCAGAAGGATGATAAAAAAAAAGACTTCGCATGAAAACAGGATGACTATTCCTTGATACTACAATCACTGAGCAGCGATTGATGGATCAATGATTATTGTAAGATTATTGTAAGAAAAACGTTTTCTGTGAAGTTGGACTTGGTGAATTGCAGAAGAGGATTATCATTAATGAATTTCCGCAATAATTGAATTTACTAAAGATGAAATGTACTTTAACTCAATCTACAATTGAGGTACACTTTCTTAAGGATGACAAATAAGGTCACTTAAATACTAGGCGTATTATTATAGAACAAATGCAGACTAACAGAAAAAGATGCGACTGCTTACAATGAAACAAACCGAGATTTATTCTCCATATTCAGCAGTACCTGTTTGGCAATAGAAGCAGTTTTTACAAAAAGAGTTGGAAAAGCAAACCAGTTAATGTAATAAAAAGAAAAAAAAACCTAGCAACATAAGTAAAAAGGACTGCTAAGCAAAGACAAGGCACCCCACCCCAAGTGGAAATTACGTTTATAATCAAAAATGAACGAGCGATCAGACATCAAATTTAAAACAAGGAAAATCTAAGTAGGAAAAGACTCAAGAGCAGCCTTTTAAAGCGATCAAGCCTCGAAAGGAAAAATAAAGCATCGCAGTTTGATTAAAAGTAAGTTGCATCTGAGATATAGCCTCTTGTTTTATTTTATTTTATAATTCGTGTATTAAACAAGATGATTAAACCGTTTGCAGTCTCCATTTAGCAAGTTTATAAAAATATTTTTTGTTATTAAGTTATTCATCGTAATTAACGGAACCCTCTCTACATCCTACTAAAATTGCTTCATTGCATGTTCAAATCCAATGTAATTGGATTATTTAAAACGTAATCTAACTCCGAATTATTGAAAATATACTTTAATAAACATTTCCATAAAAGATACTCAAAATCTCCCATCAAGTACGAGTATTATTTGCTCACAACGATGGGAAATATTTCTCATGTTTTAGTAAACTGTTGGAGAATATTTTCATTTAAAAAGTTTGATTGTTGCTTATGAGTAGTGAGAATCAAGTTTCTATCTCCGTGTTGTTGATGCTCATTTAAAGCCTGAATCCCACATGAAATCCAAAATGCAATTGTGGCAAAGCATTTAAAAGAAACGTTCATAAATATTGTCCTCTTAATGTTGTATTATCTGGTGCAATAACGCTTACTTAAAATCTGTTCAATGGAGAACGGCTTTACTATATGCAGGTAGAGACCACAAACGATTCAAACAGTCCCTCAACTTCTGTTTTCTGTATGCCACTGGTCGAAACACGCTAGAAAATAAAAGATGCTCGTTTGTCGAAAAGGCAGCAGAAAGAAAACATCGTACCGGATTTGAGTCTCGTTTTAATGGACAGCTGGTGTTTTTTTTTTTTACAAATGCTTCGTTTGTGTATTTTTGACAGTAGCAAGGATAGAATATCTTCGTTTTTGTTCCGTCCGTTCCATTTCTGAAGTTTAAAGAAATTGATATTGGCCACTGCCCATATCGATTTCTTTAAACCTCAGAAACTATTATGGAAGAAGGCTGATAGTTTAAATTTCTGTGTTTCAAACAACAAGATATTTCTTATTGAGTTAATCTGAGTTTATGATAACTTTATATATAATTCACGTTATCATGGCAGACTCTCTCTCTCTCTCTCTCTCTCTCTCTCTCTCTCTCTATATATATATATATATATATATATATATATATATATATATATAGTCTGCCATCTTGGAGATGTGTTTTGGCATTAAGGGTAAATATTAAGATTAGTGATCAGAGCTTGCTCCACCTTTACCACGAGTTGCCTTGGTCTTGCACTACCTGTGGGATCAGCTAGTCTTGCATCAATTGCAGGCGCAAACTTGACATTTTGTCTCTTTGCTTACTTGGAAAAAGTGGAGTAAAACCAGGTTTAAATTTGCTTGGTATCTTTAACATATATATATATATATATTATTGTTTTAACATAATAGTTAGCGAAACAATAAAAATATTTGGAAGCATTGCCGAATATTTATGAGTTTATAAAACAAATCTGTTCATTTTAATACAGGGTGTTTCAAAAAGAATGACCCGATTTCAAATAATTATATTTAATATAAACGCCATCTCCTCATTAACTACGCGTAGCAGCTATTTGGGCGCTAGTAGTGGCATCTAGCGGTCGTCATGTCAAACTCTGGACCGAGGCCGTTCACATGGTACAAGTCGCATTCATTTGTGGTTCGTGGTTGCAGAGATATACAATTTTCAAATCGGGACATTCTCTTTGAAACACCCTGTATTATTAGTAGATATGTAAGTAGGCCCAGCGCGAGGCAGGGGCGGAATGGGCGAATGCCACAGGCGGAAAAGAAAAAGGGTGGAAACTTTGAGTCTATGTTACAATTATACTTGAGGAAAAATTTTTTTTAAAATATTAAATTTATATATGCATATTTATAAAGATATTTATATTTTATTCTAATTATATAAGCTCCAAATAATTATTTTTATTTTAATAATCCCTGGGACCATTACCGTCGACAGGGTGTAGTATAGAGGCAGCCTGCCTCATGGCTCTGCTTAACACTCGGTGCGCTCGCATCTGATCTGACAGATACATGCTAATTGTTCACATGAATATTCTTTAACCTATCTATTGTAATATACTCAAGCGCAGCTACTCATGACCTTCAACCTATCTATAGGTTGAAGGTCATGAGTAGCTGCGCGTAAGTATATTACGAGCGCTATTTTGCACTTTTGTTGCTGTCAGTTTTGGTTTAACACGTGTTATGCAAAGATTTGTGATATTTGACCCTACGGAGGTCTTCCCCCCCGGCCGATCTGACAGGTACTTGCTAATTGACATAGATATTTTATTGTATAGGTTGAAGGTCATGACTAGCTGTGCGTGCGTATGTTACGAGTGATACTCCGCACTTTTTTTTTTTTTTGCTATCAGTTTGGTTGAACACGTTTTTTTTTTTTGTAAAGGTTTGTGATATTTGATAGTAAATTGTATCTGAGAGATACCGCGAGCTCTGATATCTGTATAGCTCATAAATATAAATATAAATGGTCCGATTATTCATATGCTGAACAACAATGTGAAAATACGGCGCAGAATATTTATTAGAAATCTTGTAATGTAGTTAGTGTCAGAACAAATAAAAAGGCGTTCAGAAATCTCTACAGGTGAGAATAGGCCTTTACACCTGAAACTTCATCAATTTCAGACACAATTTGAAGGAAATTCTAATGACGACACGGATACGGCTCCTTCGAAAAAGATGTTTTATGTGCTATGCATCCAAAACGAGTCGCTTATCAAAATATTTTTGCAAGCATTGTAAAAAGTATTATGCTTTCAGCATAGCAATATTGTTTGCGATGACTGTTATGACAGTTTTGTAAATCCAACTATTGAAGATTCTGATTAATTAATGTTAAATGCATTTGTTTAGTTTATTTCCTTTCATTATCGATGTTTGCGTTATTTTGTAACAAAAATTTTTATTCTTTATATTTCTTTGTTTCAATAATTTCTAGATTGTAACTGAAAATAAATAAACCATCATGTATTACTGAAATAGAGAGCCAAAGGCTTTTTTATCGTACATGTCCTCTAGAACAGCGCTTCCCAAACTGTGGGCCGCGGCCCCCTTGGGGGCCGTAGGTTTTGTTGAGGGGAGGGGCGTGAAATAATGAAAACAAATTTAAAATGTTTTAAGACTAAGTAGAGTTTTTTTTATTTTAAAAGAAACGTATTTAACTTTTATTATTTATTATTTCTTTTTTGTAATTTTTTATATTTTAATGGAAAAATTCACACATTGGTGTTGGTTCACAAACTTTGCATCCTGCGTATTTCGGTGCTTAATGAATATTAGTAAATATTGCTTATTCACATGTTTCATTTCAAAGCAGTGGTTAATTGTATTTACTTCGAATGCTCTCCAGGGAAGCTCAAATCTTCCTGTCCCTTTCATCAAGCGTTCTTAATCAGGGACTGTTGATATTGACTTTATATACATATCAAAACTCGTTTTATATTATCACTGTCATCCGTGCTAGTTTTCTGTTACCAATAAAAGTTTCGCATATACTTCGCACATGAAAAAAAGCTTAAACAAATTCATGTGGGGAGATAGTAACTCTTGTAGTGGTAAACAACACACCCTCCCTAACAGCCACTGTATAGCAGAGGCAATAAAAACAAGTACTTTTATTATGCCAGTGAATAAGGTATGAGGAGTCTGTGTAATATATTTCTCAACAAATAGTGCAATTAGAGACAACTGGAATAAAAACACACTAATTAATGAATCACATGTCCTCTCATACAGAAACTATGCTGTATAGACTGAAACAAAACCATATGCTGCATGGGCAAACACAGTATCTGACTAAAAACTATTGTTATTAATTAGATGTGTGTGAGTTCGATTTCTCAAGGCAGCAATAAAATTCAACAGAACGTGTTAAAATTCGTAAAAGTGTTAAAACTAAGTAATATATATATATATATATATATATATATATATATAATGAATGTTATGGCAGTTTCATATATGGAATTCGGTTGAAGAGAGTTAGCATTTCAACTCAATTGCTAGCTATGCTTTTATCTTTCGGTTGCGCGATCTTTTGTTAATACCGCACCAATCATATACACGTTTTACTAACCTGCCTTTGCTGTCTGTTTCGCGTTAGGCTTAATTACCTTAAAGGGAGAAAAGTCACAAAAGAGAAAAATGTTCCTGGTCTGGGGATTCCCTTATTCAGGTAATATTCACTAATTATCAGTTATCAGTCTGTTCTACGTTAAAAAATTTAACCCTGAGATGGATAAGTGACTGATAAAAAATAAAAAATAAAAAATTCTCGCGAACAATCATAAGAAGCAGAAACAGACAAAAAAAAAGGACAGTATTTCATATTTTACCAGAACAGCCCGCATCGTCTTCAGAACCAAACGGTAAGAGGCAAAAAATGTAATATATGCATTTGATTTTTGCAATATTCGCTGTGTATGTTTTGTATTGAATATAAATACAATAAATATTATAATAATATGTTTTTTTATAATATATCTCTCTATTATGATTTTTTTCGCGGGGGGCCGTGATGTATTTTAATTTTTGCGAAGGGGACCCTGACATCCAGAAGTTTGGGAAGCACTGCTCTAGAACAGCGCTTCCTAAACTGTGGGCCACGGTCCCCTTGGAGGCCGCAGGTTTTGTTGAGGGATCCGTGATATAATGAAAACAAATTTTAAATGTTTTAAGACTAAGTCGTTCTTTTTTTTTTTTAATCTTAAAAGAAACGCATTTAATTTTTATTTATTATTTCTTTTATGTTATTTTTTTATATTTTAATGGAAAATATCACACATTGGTGTTCGTTTACTAAATTTGCTTCCTGCGTATTTCGGCGCTTAATGAATATTAGGAAATATATGCTTATTCATATAAGTTTCATTTCAAAGATATTGATAAGAAGCACAAAAAAAAGCTTAAAAACGCAAAATCTTGAATATAAACTGGATTGAAAATAAATACAATAAACATTATAATAATATATGTCTGTATTACTATTTTTTTTTTCGAAGGGGGCAGTGAAATATTTTAATTTTTCCAAGCGGGGGGGGGGGCCTTTACATCCATAAATTTGGGAAGCACTGCTCTAGAAGATGTGCTTTACATTTATGGAAAATACTAAGGAAAGTGGTCTGGGGCTTGCCCAACCTTTACTACGAGTTGCCGATAAGGCACTACTCATGCTTGCATCCGCGGAAACTTTTTGTTTCTGTTTATTCTGCACGAAACTCTTGTAGTTTCTATATTCGGCTATGAAATAATGTTGGATTCAATATTCTCTTAATTAGTACGTCATGTATTATATATTGCAGTGTTTTTTCTTTATGTTTTTTTTTTTTTGTATTTTAGCACATACTAGTAATGAATGTATCTCTCAGATATACCTCGTCGTACGCTGCAAAATTATTGCTGCGGAAAAAGATTGGATGGTTAAGACGAATCAATCGACCGTAAGATGCGGTGATTGATTCATTCAATCCTCCAATACCCTTGGAGGGTAATGGATGGCAATGCTGCAACCAATGAAGTTCTAACTGAGGCTGGGCTATTGCTGTTACCCTCCTGCCATGATCAGAGCTTTAATTGCTCAGTAACACCTTATCCCTACACTGTCCTCTACAGATAACGGGGAAGATGAAAAGCATTCTTGCTTCGCCCCTTTAAGCCAGTCCTTATAAGGACTATAAGGAATTACTGCTGCGAGCTCCTGAGTGTTAATGAGGGCACTCGTTCAGCCGTATTACGGGAACAATATTTTACAAAAATACAGCATTTAGTTTACTAAATAAAAAAGGCGTAATTTCTCATTGACAGTTAAATGTGCTTATTATATTTTAGTAATAAAAAAATTACAGCAGTCATACATACTAAAACTAAATATTTTAGAACCCACTTATTAGATACTGAAGGAAACAACCCAGAAAGTATCATAGATGTGAATCTCATAAACTTTTATAGTCTATATATATATATATATATATATATATATATATATATATATATATATATATATTAAATTATATTATATTATGCATGAATTCTCCTCGCTCCCTGAAGTAAACAATATCCACTCCACAACAGCAACTATATTGCAGAAACACGAAAAACTATTACTTTTATTGTGTCACTGAATAAGGTTCATAGACATCTGCAGACTGTGTAATATATTTCTCAACAAATAGTGCAATTACAGACAACTGGGAATATAAACACTAACTAATTCCATTCAATTGTTGCTTTTTGTTTGTTCGTGCGATCTTTTGTTAATACCGCACCATTCATATGCACTTCTTAATAACTGCTTTTTATCTATTGGCCTACAATCGCGCACACATTCACTTCTCGTTAGTAATTTGTCAAGGATTGTTCATTACGTATCTCAAGTCTTAAATTACTGATAATTTTTGCTTGATATAATGGGAAAGAAGATGTCTCTATTTGGGTAGATAATTTTGATGTTGCACACAAGGATCTGCTCTCGAGGACAGAAGAAGTGATGGAGAATAGAAGCTTCTTGGTAAGTCATACCCATTTTCAGTTTTTTTTTTTTCTGAAAACTTTAGTTTCCGAAAATCCCCGCATATATCTCGCATCACGATTTTTTAGCTTTAATTTTGGGGAAAAAGTGCGAGTTATATTCGAGTAAATACGGTAATTTTTTTAGCTTTCAAATTCTTAAGTATGGATCATTCGATAAATACTGGATTTATAAAACGCACAAAAGAGAGAAATATAGCAGATATAGAACTAAGCAATTTCACTCCTCTCATTGATGATAAATGATTTATATTAAGTAAAAAATGTATAGTATCTTTATAAAATTTGTTCTATTAAACATAAATCATATTTTGTTTGTTTAAATGTACATCTAAATTCAAATAAAACAGACATTTACAATGAAATATATTTTTATTTATTTATTATTATTATTATTTTGATAAGGGTATTTTGATAAGGTACTTGGAAATAATGAAAATTAAAGAAGGGGTACATGGATATCTGAAGTTTCAGACACACTGATCTATCCAAATATTTAGTCTGAAACATAGGTGTATATTACGCTGTTTTTGTTTTCTTAAATTCTGCTTCAAATTTGGATAGACGAAACAGAGTGATATGCACTTACATTTTTTTTTTCAGCGTCATTTCAATTTTGAATATTGAGTGTATTGTGTATTCTGTGTTTAAGTGACTTTGGACAATTTTTGACTTTGCTTTTAATCGTGTACTTATTTTTGATTTTTGATAGACAAATAAAATTTTAAAGATAATAGTTTATAAATTATAAACATATTAATCAGAGGCGCATTTTGCTGAAATGCCAAAATCGCTCGTGGCAGCATATTTTACATCTTACATTGCCCTCAATAATTATAGTTAATCCTTAATTATCAAATTTTCAAATTATTGTACAAATTAATTATTTATAGTAAAAATCTGTAGATGGCAACTGTTTTAAATCGATTTTTTAAAATAAGATTTAATTGTTTTAAAACTCTTAAAAATAATAAATTAACTCAAAATTAATAATTAATAGAAATAGAATAATTTTTCAATCGGAAATTTATTGTCATTTAGATCAGTAATTTGAAAGAGAAAAAGTTATCGGGAGCTACTTTTCTCAAAAGGAAAAGAAAAAAGGAAGAGCAAGTAAAGAAAGCAACAAGCGATACAAGGAGATTTGGAATTTGTGTGAGCAAGGTGTGCCATACCTTGCTCACACAAAGGGAGTCAGGAGCAGGTTTTTTGCATGGAGAGTGGTGAGTGATTGGAATACATTGCCCGAGAGTGTGGTGAGCGCAGATACAGTGAATATATTTAATGCCCGGTATGATAAGCTATGTGTATAATAGTAGACTTCCCACAATGAGTCTTTGACTCCATGAAGGTTTTTATAATAATAATTATTATTATTATTATAAATCTTTCACATATCCGCAAAGTTTTCTTACATGCCAGTTCGCTCTCCCTGTATTAACGTGTATTATATTATTAGCTTGCTGAATGAATTTTGTTACCTCGTATTTATGAAGGTAAGTTTGTAGTTAAATATGTGATTTATCTTAGTAATGATTTTTTAAATAAATTATTCATTACATTTTCTTTGTAGCTATAGCCATGTTGTTTTTAATTATTTTACGAACTCTTGCATATATTTGAAATTGTGCCCATTGACTACTATATTGAGTTTTACGTTAATATTAAACAAGGTAATTTTTAATTTTATTTTGCTAATTTATTTATTTTCTTAATGCAGTAAAATCGGATAAAAATTATTTTGTAAAGTGTCTAGACTTGGCAAATGACGATTCAATTCTAAATATTTTGCTTTGTTTTGGGCGCATACTTTATAAAAAATAAATAAAGTTTTTTATGATTTCAGAAACAGACAAAAACGGCAGACCAGAGAAACAAAATGAAAACCCTTTCTGGTCATCAATACAGAAAAAAGAGGAGCGAATGAGAAGTTATTCGAGCTCGGCAAAAAAATTCAATTGCGGAAATTTTTAAAATTATCAGAAACAAGAGTCAGTGAAAGCGACGTTCCTGTGGAATCCCCTACTGACAATGAGTCTGAAAATTCGAATTTGTGTTTAGATGATAATCAGGCTCTTGAGAAACATCCAATAGCTTCGACTTCAAATACAAATACCTCCACACTAAACTACGAGCTCTTTTACGATCCAGCTTTATGGCCAAACTCGTCCAATTCAATAATTGATATATTAGTGAAACGAGGTCCTCCTGCTGAATCAAAAGAGACTTTTTTTTCCACTCAATGAACATAATAGAAGTTTTCATGTATCGCATTATAATAGGATTTTGAGTAACGGAGAAAACATTAAAAGATCTTGGTTAATTTACTCAAGTTCAAAAAATGTAGTATTTTGTTTCTGCTGCAAATTATTTTTTAATATTCGAACTATGAACTTAATTTCGGAAGGATATAACGATCGGAAACATATGTCTCAAGTTCTTTAGCGCCACGAAAAATCTCAAGAACATTTTAATAATTTTGAAAAATGGATTGATTTGGAAAGCGTTTAAAAAATGAAACTACAGTTGATCACCATCAGCTAAAATTACTCAAAAAAGAACAAGAACATTGGATGCATGTTTTAAAACGCATAATATCGGTTATTAAATTTCCTGCAAAAGAAAACATAGCGTTCAGAGGAAGTTCAGATACTCTATATACAAATAATAATGGAAAATGTTTGAAACTGATTGAATTATTCTCCGAATTTGACAGCGTATTACAAAAACATATAGAACGCACAAAAACAAATGAAATTCACGTTCATTATTTAGGAAATTAATGTATACCAAACGAAATCATGAATATATTGAGTAATGAAATTTTAAAAAATATTGTATCTAAAATGATGAATGCTAAGTATTTTTCAATAATTGTTGATTGCATCACTGATATTTCGCGGCAGGAACAAATGTCCTTAATGGTAAGATATTTTTCTATAAAAGAAAAAAATGAAGAAACCCAAGATATTACACAAACAGAGGAAATATTTCTAGATTTTATTAAAATTAATAATACAAAGTATGACTGAAGTAATTCTAAAATTATTGAAAGAGAAAAACTTAAATATTCAAAATATCCGTGGCCAGGGATATGACAACGGGTCAAATGTGAAGGGGAAGAATGCAGGGGTACAAGCACTTTTAAGGAACAAAAATCCTAGAGCATTTTTTGTTCCGTGTTGTACGCATTCCTTGAACTTGGTATTGAGCGATGCAGCAAGCTGCAATGCAGATACGGTTTTATTTTTTGACATTATTCAGTCAATCTATAATTTCTTTTCTTCATCAAGTCATCGATGGGAAGTTCTTCTAAACCACATCCAAAAGTTTACTTTAAAACCTTTATGCACGACGAGATGGAAAAGTCTCGTTGAAGCTGTAAAAGCAATACGAAATCAATTAAAAGAAATACATGAAGCTTTAATTTTCATCACAGAAGATGACAGCTTAATTGGACAACAAGGCATTAAAACAAAATTGGAAGCTAGTTCGTTAGCGAAAAAAAAGTTCTTTCAAGTTTATATTTGGCACATTTGTTTGGTATGACATTCTAACTGAAGTCAATGCATCTAGCAAACAATTGCAAAATATCTCTTGCAATATTATGGAAGCCTTGAAATCATTAGATGTCACGAAAAAAGTTTTAACGTCATACAGAAGGGAAAATAATATTTTGAAAGTTAAGCACCAAGCCCATAACTTTGCTCTAAATATTGGGTTAAATGCTGATTTCCCAACTAACGACAGCACACGAACTCGACATGTAAAAACTCAATTCGATTATGAATGTCCTGACGAATCATTACTAATTTTGAGCGACAGTTTTAAATTAATTTTTTAATGTAATTCTTGATTCAGCAATAACATCAATTACTGAGAGATTTGAACAGCTAAATAAATATGAACCAATTTTTGGGTTTCTCTTTAACATTGGTAACTTAAAATTTAATAATGATACAGTAAAAAAAAAAGCTTGTTTCAACTTAGAAACTGTTCTGTCTAATGGTGATCAAAAAGATATTTCAGCAATAGATTTATTAGATGAATTAAAGATATTGTCTCGGAGGATATCAAATAAATATTCTCCCAAAGAAATATCAAATTATATTTGTGCAAATAACTGCATATGTCTTTTTCCTAATGTGTACACATCACTACGAATTCTTTTAACAATCCCAACTATAGTTGCAAGTGCAGCGCGCAGTTTTTCTAAATTAAGACTTGCTAAAAATTATTTGAGGTCCACAATCTCCCAAGAGAGATTAGATGGCTTAGCCACTTTATCTATTTAAAGTGATATAGCCGAGACATTAGATCTAGAAGTAGTAAAGTCTTTTGCCGAAATTAAGGCTAGAAAGGTTTCTTTTTTTTTTTTAAATAATTAAAACTGTTAATTCTTAACTTAGGTTTTTTTCATATTTGATTTGTCATATTTAACGTGATTTATGTAGTGTTTATAAATTGTGTTAAAATTATGTACTCATTATATAATAAACAAAAATATTTTATTTATTTATTACTATTATTTATTTATTCACTATATATATATATACAATTTCGACCGAAGTGCGGGAAAAAAAAATCTTGCCCACACTCATAAATTTGCTCGGGACGGCGCTGTATTTAAGGGGAAAATGAACACTTATTCCCTAGTTTTTAGCAATTAATTTAATTTATTTTAAAACATTGTTTATTTTATCATTATGCAGTTCGAAAAAAATAGAATAAATTAGTAAAGCTGATTATTCTTCTTTTAACGTAATAAAACTTAAACACCATACATTGTAAATAAAATAAATAATATTAATAACTTTTAGGTGCTTTCAAAGTGTCTAGAACAATACCTCTCGATCTTATATCTTCTATGGTGTTAATACTTAATGAAGTGTTCCGGCGTGTGTTTCTCTGTCTTATCATAATCAGACTTGCATACAAACTGTTTATGAATGTTAAATCCCATCGAAATAATTTATGGTCTGCTCTTCTTCCTGAGGATTACGAATGTCCACGTAGTTTACATTTCTGAAATGGATGGATGGATGTGGATCCTTATTTTGACACTTCTTTATGAAGTAGCTATCACAGCTGATGCCTACGAAACTAATTAATTTCTCGATAGATTTCCTTATTTTGAAGAAATGGGGAGATGTACTTACCGTGTCCTTACGTTAATAGAAACCATTACTCATGCTTTGTCACCACACCAAAATCGGGTTTTTTTCTTCTTCTTTATTCTGCATGTCCTTAGGACATTAACAGAGAATTTCTGGTTATTGTGGCCGTAAATCAAACGCTAAAAGGTCTTCTGTTATTTCGTTCATAAGGAAACTGTTTTCTGCATACTTGATGGTTGAAAATTTCCAGAGCAGACAAAACCGGAAAATAGATTTCTCTAAGAAACCTTCTTTCCAGGATTCCTTAATAGAGTAGCAATAAAGGTCTGTCTTTTCGTGGAAAATATCGAAGTTTGAATTATAAATTCTAATTCAAAGTTTTTCCATCCCTATAAGTATTTCGCTGGTACAGTTTAGAATACGATTATCTAAAACGGGATTTAAAGCGAGATGATTAGGACTTCTAAGGAAGTGTAGGCTTTACTTTTAAAAAGAAAAGACACAGAAAAGGTATCAAGGAAGAAGATACTCAATTCATATATTACTTGCTCCTAAACATGCCTTTTAGTGGATCATGTTAATAAAAAATAAGATGTTTCAGCAGCCAATATTCAGGAATAATTTTGTTGTTTCTTTTTATATTTATATTTATAGTTATTTTTTTATATTGAAGATTAATTTATTTTTTTTTGTATTTTTTATGTAAAGGCCGCCAACGAAAAACTGAAAACCTATTCAAGATTAATTTGATTGTTAAATTTTAGCAATCAAATGAGCAGATGCGGGTGATGTCGCAATGTACTCCGTAGAATTTTAGATGAAAATGATACGGAAGCCATCTTCCACTTAAATAAGCGACGCCTGGAAACTCTCTCCACATTATAAAGATTCTGCCAATTTGTGCCTTAAAAGTTCGATTCAAAATCTCAAATCGCGTTACAGCGCCGTAGCATGTAAATCGGCGCCTGGAAAGCAGATCTGAACTGATGCCCTCCCTCTCTCTCTCTCTCTCTCTCCCAAATGCTCCACCACTCCAAATGGAGTCCCCAGTGCCTGAGGTGAAGGCACCATTCACCCCTCCACAAGACTCGACACCGATCATCTACAAACTCTGACCCTGTGAACTACCAGGACTGTGTTTTCAGATGACCTCTAGCACAACGAGCAAGTGTGGTTCCTCCGTTTTCCAGTTTGGAGCAAAATGACACGAACTGACGTGAGCAGCATCCATGCAAGAATGAAGGAGTCGACTCACACCATTCTATACATAATCAAGGAATGTTAGGAAAGTGTTTGGTGTACTACCAAAAATCATTGTGGCAGTAACTCATGGACTGAGATAAATCTCTCTCTCTCTCTCTCTCTCTCTCTCTCTCTCTCTCTCTCTCTCTCTCTCTCTCTCTCTCTCTCTCTTTCTTTCTCTCTATTCCTGTTCCTTTTCTGCAAAAAGGTTTTTTGTTTCTTCTCTAGTGACATAAGGAGAAATTTATAGCACACTATGAAAAGTAAATATGTACACTATGTATAGTTTTCTTTTCATAGTATATTTATTGTTACTTTTAGAACTACAGGAAAAACCAAGAAATTTCTGACGTCATCAAAAGAGCACTAATGGGCAACCAGAATAGTGTTTCACTCTTTCAGTTGAAATGGGGTATCATCTATTTATTTTTATTGCACTTCAAAAAACATTAGCTGACGTGCTTTCTTCAGTATCCTCAACAGTGTACTTTGTGTCATTCGGTGCAAATATCTAAAAAATAACAACAAAAAAGACAAAAATTGCGACCGATTACGAATGAAAAATAAAATGGCAGAACGTGGAACTATTACGTTCTTAGTTTAAAGGTTCGCTTAAGAGTCAAAGTTAAATTACTGTGAGGGGCTTCCCACGTGTTCTTTTATGCGGAGAATCGACTAAGACCTCTCAATTAATGCCCAGTCCTCCTCTGCTCGTGGTGCAAACTGTTAATATCATTCCGCCAACCTAGTGAACGAAATAGGATGAACTAGAAATTTGGAATTTAGATGACCAAATGGAATAGTTTGGCTTAACTAAAAGAGTAAATGATGGTGCGACATGAGGAAATGACACGTCCACTGGATAGGTACCAGGTTAAACAGGATCCTCTGGTTTTGTCAGGAAACCAGGAAGAACACTGAAAAGCCAGTTAATGGAACAAACCCAAACTTAACTATTGTACCATCAAATCAAGAGGCATTAAAGTCAAAGAAGTCATATTAGCAGAAGAGCTTAAGAAGTTCCATGTGGACATAATTTATGTTACTGAAACAAAGACAGATGAGATTGTAGAGAAATAGCAATCGCACTGCAGATTTAATATTTGTGTGTTTTTAATCCAATGTATTTTAAATACATTAAAATTATTTTTATCTTTTACATAATGCTTATATTTTTAAATACAAATATTATAAGTATTAAATCTGTAATGAGTTGTTATTTCTCAAATTATAGCCTGAGTTCCCATTCGTCATGTAAGATGAGATTCTTAGAGATAATAATGTAGGGTGTATGTTTAGGCAGCACTCGTCAGGTTGAAAAAAATTGGATAACTATGTTATTGAGCATTAAATAGAAAGATAATCTTCTTGAATTGCAGGAAATATCAAGTAGCGTGATGTGGCCAAACATCCAAATGGGAAAATAGAACAATTACACTTTTTTCTGCACTTCTATGGGACATATAGTCCTATAGAAGTGCAAAAAGGCATGACCGTCGCTAGAAGAGCAGCTGATGCGAAGGAAAAGGAAAGTTGGTCCTTGTTAAAGAACAAAACAGCAAAGTAGGGAGAATTTGAATAAAAGAGCAAGCTGATAATAATGATAAGTGCGTGTTGTATTTCTGTTCGAGAAGATTGACTAGTAATTACTAATAACGTTACATCATATTTGCCTCAGTTCATTGGAGAGAAGGAAAAGAAATAAAATACTTTCAATGACTCGGTTATTGTTGATTGATTGCGATATCTTCGCACTAGTTCAGAAAACGAGTATGCAGAAGATTTGAAGGAGGAAGAGATCACTACTTAGCTTTCATCAGGATAAAAATATTATATTGAAAAGAAAAGTGTGTAAGAAAGTTGTAAAACAAGAACCAAACCTTGGATATTCAGTGATCTTGAGGAAGACATTCATTTTTCCAGAAAGGTATTTCTGCAAAGATAGAAAAATCCAAACTTCATGGTGGGCTCAAGAAATTAAAGGTTTCTTTAATTGCAGTTCTAGAAAAGGAACAACGCCTATCGTAAGTTACTAACAAATAAGTCAGGGAAAGAGACAATAGGAAAAAATCCAAGAAAACTACGGTAGATATAAAAGTAGCTAAGCAAAAGCCACTGACGGACTTTGTTTCGCTAATTAAATATTAATTTAATTCATTTTAATCTAATTCAAATCTGGTTTAGAATTGATAATCCTGATTTAAATATTTTTTCTTTGTCACGCATGTTATTTCAGTCTTATGATTTGGATTTGTTTTATTTCTGCCTGCATCATATCCTACTTTCTAATCCTCTTCTTTTCCCACGACACATAAAACCGAGATCTATTTCTTCTAGTTTCCTATCTCTTGTGTCATTAATTCTGCTTCTCCCCAAGTCATTCTCTGCCAACATAGTTATTGCCAATATTATTATTTTGGGTCAATACACGAGACGTTGGCTGACCAGCCTATAGCACGTTAGTGCCGTGTATCGGTGAGTTAGTTTACGCCTTTCCCTATTCTTCGATAACTTATCGTTAGTTACATGTTGAGGCGTAGATATTTAATATTTCACGCAAGTATTTTTTTTAAAAACTGTTTAGTAATTTAGCTGCCTGTTTTTTTAACAGTTTACAGTCTCTGATCCATTAGCAATTGAAGATCTTTATTTTGGTTTTATTATAACTGGATGATTTCCATTTAGTATTCAATAATATTCATTTATTCATACTATATTTTTGATAGAAGTAAAAATTAGTCATAAATATTAAAAACCTACCTAGATATCTTTTTGTATGATATTCCCTAAAGAGGCCGATTTACAGTTCGCGTCGAATGCAGCCACAAAGTACGAAATAAAATGAAATACAAGATAAGTTAATATAAAGTAGCGAATCTTTTTTTTTAAATAAAACATCGCTTTTAAAATATAAGTTGTCAATTGTAGAGGTATCACAATTCATTTCTTACTGAATATTAATTGTAACTTAATTATCATTTCAGGGATGTTCTGTTAACTTTTGAATTATTCATTTATTCCACAAAGTGATATTTTTCATGCAGGAATGGATGACGTCCTTATTTCTATGCGTTCAATTTGCAGAATGCATGAAAGGGAAAATAACTGCAGGCTTAACTGAAGCTGTCCTCATATAAAACATGTCAATTTTAATGTTAAATAAATCAAAATTTAAAAAGGAGATTTTCATGGTTTGTTTTATTTTTCATTACAAAATAAACACATAATGGTTTACGATTAACGTGTCCTCTTTAAAAATTTTATTTATTTATTTATTTATGCTTATGGCTACATGAAACTGGTAAGTGAAAAGTACAATCACAATTTCCAGAAACAAATGATGAAAATCTTAACTTATAAAAGTTCATTACATAAAAGGCACAACCAGCTTACTAAGTCTTTCCTTTTTTAAAAAAAAATAAAGTAAAAGTAACTTGTCATAATCAAGCCAGGGACAATTATCATCCTGCTGCACCAAGTATCACAAGGCTGCATGTTCTCACAACACTTCACAACATGAATGTAGCTGTATCCGAGGTTCAAGGAGAGAGCAGTTGTGTCTTGTGTGAGAAAACTTAATCCATTAGAGGAGGCCCATTTCACATTGTATCATCATCTTCTAACATGAGAGGGAGTTCTGCTGATACTATGACGAGGATTATGAGAGTGACCACGAGAATAACGTCTTCGTGGTGAGACGGGACCGTGATCTTCTGTTTCCTCCATAACCACAGCCACCACCATACCGACTACAGGTCAAGGTCCAGGCTGGAAAGCCAATTCAAGGCCTCATCCGTCACCTTGTGGATGTCCTGTAGGCCACCACCTTGATATGTTGCCTGTGATTCATCTCTGGGGCTTCTTTTGTCTGAAGCAGCAACAATGTACCACAAGGCAACACAACTGGCGGGGGGGGCACGGGAAGGCTGTACCACTCTCCCCCGTTATTTCAATTTAAAAATTGAAATAATGTTACTTATCAAACAAATGACGCTTTTTTCAGTGTAATTTTTAAACAATATGCATAGTATGTTGGCATATCCGATACCAACGATGAACAGTAAACTTAAAGAAAAAATTGTTTATTCAGCAGTTTCTATCTTACGCCTTATCACGTACCTTTTTTGGATTAAATTGTAAATTTGTGAAAGCTTTTATTAACAGAGATTACCCAAGTGACAACTGTCTTACATATAATAAACTTAAAACTGCATAAACCGGCCACTGAATTACCAACCAATAGTTAAATTGACGATTGCTTTGATAGTGATCAAAGCAATCGTCAATAGCTTCGATCACTATTGGAAGAACAAAAGAATGTTTGGAGTTCGATAAACGACTTATTGTGGGTGCCCATCTGGCTGGAGCAACGATTTTGAAAACAGCGCAGCAAACTGATTTATCAAAAGATGAGATATCCAGGGTGTTTATTCAGTGGAAAAATAACCCACATTGCTAGTCGAACTCTCGTCCTAGGCTGTCAAGAACGAGATTGTTCAATCTCGTTCCTGACAAATCTGAGAAGATTTATATGGACAAACAGAGCTTCATGTTATGTGCAGTAATTTACCGAATTGATCGACTCACATCTAATCGAACTATGCGCAGGAAATTTAAGAAGATCGGTATTGGCAGTCGCATTCCTATACAGAATACAGAAAAACCATTAATGAATAAAAGTTTCTAATTTAGTGGTCGGTATGTGTAAATGGTGGATATCGCGTCGAGCTGTCAGACACAACATGGCTCCCTGTTGTGTTCTGTTGTGTTATAGTGTCCACGACAGCTTTGTAGGTCTTAATGTACACTCACCAAACTTGGTTTGAAATAAGACCTCGTATCATTGTCCTGGACAACGTAGCATTTTGGCAGCTTCTTTTAGTCTACGTATAGAGATGTTGAATTCCATACGTGGTATTCCTGCGATGTGCCAAATGATCTTATGTTTCAACTTGGTTCTTTAATATGATCTCTATAGATACTCCAGTCTGTCCTATATCGCATGAACAGAAAAATTTCTACATTTCTGGGTCCTTGAGAGAACACTGAGGCAGTTCGAGTGACCGAAGCAACACCGATACATTTTACTGCTGAGAAGACAAGTGTTATTATTGTACTGTTTAAACATTTCACCGATCTTATCGAGGACGTTTTATGTAAGGTAAAGAAATTGTATTTTCGTAGTTTTCTTCTCCTGTATATTTTGGGAAATATTGAATGGCATTTGTAAAATTCTACTGATGGTTTCAGGAGCACAGAAGAATGACTATCCTAGTCATTCTTCAGGAGTACTTCTCTGCGGTGTCTTTCCTCTTCCATTTGTTATTTTCACTGGATATTATTATGCTCTTACTTTCACTGCTTTAAAGATACCTCGCTTCTTGGCCGGATGACTGCGTGAAGTACAACGCAAGTATCTTTTGCTGTTGACATTTTTCCTGAATACTTCAAAAGAAAAGTCTGCTATTGTCCACAACTAAGATAAGAATATCTAAAAAAAAGTAATGACCTGTTTCCTGTAATCTGTTAAGAATATTTACACCACAGATGATTTGTCCAAAACAAAGTTACCTCAGCTGGGGAAGATGTGATCTCTCTATGTTGTAATGCTCTTACACTACGACGTTCTAAATCATTAGAGTCTACTCTTCTTACTCCATGTGGTGTAGCTATCACAAAAAAAGCACATTTCTTATCATGACCATTTCATCTAACTTAAAAACACGAAATAAATTTTGCATTTAAATACTGAGAATCTATTAGAGTCCATTGCAACCGTCAGTTATGGAGAACAAAAAAAAAGACACGTTCATTCTTTTTTATTATTTTACTCGTTGAATTATTTATAAGGGCATACTTTATTACTTTTTTAAATATTTTTTTAGTATCTCTGACATTTTCAGTAGTACTAACTCTTTTGGAGAAAACAATTTGGAAATACGTAACTGGACATTTGACTAAAACATGTACTTCCGTATTTATAATAAATGAATGACATTCTATGTCGAATAAAAGCTGCGGTTGAGACATCATTCAGATAAAAAAAGGATGAAGTGTTTCTGTAATAATCCTGTTGTGAAGACAGCAATAGTGATTTCATATTGTTTATAATTCCATTTGGATCCTTACACTGGAAAGGAACTTCTTCTTTGCTGAGACAAATACTTAACTCATTTGCTCAACAAGTAACCTAAACCATTTCCCCACCCATCAGTTCATTGCTATCGTCAGATATGGAGAACAATAAAAGACACTAGAAAATAAGGGGATAAACATTATCTATATTAAGGTGCCAGAAAACTAGCCATTTGGCTTTTTATTTTAACTAATAAAAGACACTATTTTAATTTTCGCATTATTAAGCCAATCAGAGCAAACTATAAATTACCATTTATACCAGACAGTGACCATGATGACCATGAACGTGTTGCACATTGGAAAAGTTTTCATGCTTAATATAAATGTGTTTTTTGCATGTATTTTATCAATAAAATTACTTATTATTAAAGTGTTTCGCTAAGAGGTCATGAAAAAACAATGAACCTCTGAAGTTTTAATTATTACGGGACATCTCCAAGGAGAACTCATCATGGGAGGCCACTCACTCTACCCCGTTTTCATCTCGTAATTTGCACGTGTTCTCTTGCTGATTAATCTGTTTTGGAATGAAAATCTCCTTTTTCTGTACAAAAAGCCCGATTTCAGTCGGTTAACTTATGTTTGGTTTAAGAAAAAGCCCATGTCAAATTTCTTTCGGTATGATGAGAATTGAACTCGAGTTCTTTCCAAATGAAAACGCATTTTCCGTCAGTCTTCCAACTTCGTTACGGAGGCAATTCGAACTACCTTTTGATGGTCGTGCTTGTAGTTCCAATAACATAGGCGTGTGTTCGGATGTTATTGGAAGCTAGTCTTGACGTCAATCTCCGATCCTAATGGTTGCTCAGCAATCTGGGAATAGAAAAAAAAAACTGCCGACAAGTTAATAAGTTATTAGCTATTCTATACTGGACGTTAATATTTCATAATCTTCTTTAAGTGAAGAAATAAATAGACTGCCAGAAAGTTATTCGCAAAAAAAAGAAGGTAAGAAAGGCATTACGATCCGTTTGTCATTGACGGCTTAGATGACTGATTGGCTCAAAGTGGACAAGGCTGCCGCCATTAACAAACGCACGGTACTAGTGTATCCACTTCGTCGGTGTAATTCTCATAAAACAGACAGACAACAAACAGACAAAGATTGGAAGCAGGATAAAGTTTCAAAGACCTCGCCTGGGATTCACTAGATTAGATTAAAAGAAAAACACAGAAAAAGGTAACGATTACTTGCTAAAAACATCATACAAGAAATAGAAGAATATCAACAAAATTGGCTATACCATATGGGAAGGATGAATAACTATGGTATTCCTAAACTAGCACTAGAATATAAACCTTCAGGAAGATGAGACCTTGGACGCCCAAGATGGAAAGTTCAACCTCATCTGCACAGCAGGAATAGGACATAAAAAGCCTATACCTGAATTGCTCAGACGACGATGAATTCTCATAAAAATATTACTTAAGAGGAAGCTAGCTATACCCCTGTTATGTCCATATCTCCAAGAAGATAATGAACTGGTTTTCGAGTATTTATAATCCTGTTCAGTCCTAGAGGCATCTGGACATCTTTAAGAAAAGATACATAGATCTAATTATTATCGTGTTCTAAGTAATTTCAGAAGTAAGAATTGATTTTTTTTCACATTGAGGTCAGTCTAGTGGGAGTTTACAAGAAAAAGTAAATTAACGCGTTTTATACAAAATTGGAAGAGAGAATTCTCTGTTAATTTCTCTTTTATACGTGTATGAAAGAAAAAAAAAAGACAAAGCACATTCTTTCAGTTTATGGATTTCCTTGTGAGAAAAGAAAATCCAACGCAGAATACAAAGGAGGATTGTCCCTTTGCTACTAACAGCATTTGTTTTGCTCAACGGTTGACGATAGGAAACCACTAAAATCAAAACGATCCAGTGTTCGATGTGCCGTTCTTGAGCTTGAAAGCAAAATGCCTCTTAAATATGTGGCAGGAAGAGAGGCTGCATTGTCAGAAAAATAAAACTGCCTTTACCTCCTCTTTTATTCCGATCAAACTTGTTAAACATGCCACAAACAAATCTTGAGTCATGAGAGCTCTTTTATTAGCTTGTCATATCATACTAAGCCGATTACTAAAGAAAACCTTCTAAGTTTCACACTAGAAACTTCTAGAGGAACTTGTCTTTATTCTCTCCTGACATATTCACACCAAGTACCACACTTCGTCTCTTTATTTTTCTCCTTTCACAAGTTTCTTTCTTAAGACATAACAGATTGATTGGATAATGCGCATAAAATTAATCACTGCTCATCATAATTAAAAATGAACTTTCCTGTAATCGCCACTTTTCCCTACTTGCAATCTGTTTCGCATTGGAGCAGTTTCTCCTCATACTGATCCCTTAACAAAAGTTGCAACAGACGTTTGTAATCAGTCAAGTTTAACCTTCGAGCAATTTTCCTGACGTCTTTCATTATTAAAAATCATAAATATGGAATAATATTCCCATTACTTTGAACACGCTTACGATAAGATGTTAGAAAACTGAACAAGCCTTTATTCTGTAATTATACGACCCCTATCGATATCTAAAGCCAATAATTTATATATTTATTTAACAATACTCTTCTGTATAGCGTCCACTATTCAGTGAATCATATGTGGAAAGCCATAAAAGCCGTAAAGCCCATTTCTTCTATTGATCGCATTTGTAAGTTCCTTTTGGCAAGCACTAATCAAATTGACAACTGAAGTGCCATGAGCGTTGGGGGGGAAAAGTTCAAAGTAGTAGCTGTCAGTTAGATTTTTTTATATTTTGTTTTTGATTAAAAGTTGAATCATTCTAATGAACAAACGACGAAATCCTTTGTTTATTAGGTTTTCAAATTTGTGCAGTACATCGAAATATAATAGAAGGAATAATTGTTAATTTATGCTTCAGTGATTAACATGTTGAACAGTTTTTCTTTTTTATTCTTCATCGCTTTTCATTTAAATGCAGTTAACTCTTAAAGAGACTTTAATTCAAATAACGTCATCATTATTAATTGACAATATAATGTTAAGTTTCTTTTAATATAATTTCTTTCGTTGACTGAAAAAGCTCTCACCAGAGGGACACTATTCAGTGCCAATTATCAATTTTGCTAATGTTACATACGGTAGCAAGAAATCATCTACTACCTAACTCTCGAAAAAGTCCACACTGCAGTCGAATTCCAACTTCTGTTGACTGGAGAGTGGACACTCTATCTCGTCTGCCAACAGGATAATGCGCATGTCAGAAAGCAGGAATAATTCAGATGGTTCCTGAAGAATGCATATGACGTTAACATATTTCCTTAATCTTCTGGCCATTGAACGTCATCTCCACTAAACATCTAATGAGGTGGAATGTCCTGTTTGCGACATAGTTCTACTTCACCCCAGTCTGACAATTAATTAGACTAATTAGGATACCTTTATTAGAAAATTTTGGTAAAGAAGTTTCCAAATGATATTAATAATTCCGCTCAAAAACAATAATAATTTAAAAAGCATACGGTGATGAATGCTTATCCAGTATTCAAGTTTATGAGTGGTTTAAACGATTTCAAAGTGGTCGTGAGATGCTGGAGGACGACGAAAAGCTGGGTCGTCCAAAAAACCAGGACTGAGGGAAGTTAACATCCAAAAAGTGCATGATCCTCCGTGAGATCAATTCATCTTCAATAATAATATCATTATTATTGAAGATGAATTGGGGATTCCAAAATCAACTGTGCATAACACTGTGACCGAGAGTTTGGGCCTTCGTAAATTGAATTCGCGATTTGTTCCCCACAAGTTGACCGACGACCAAAAAATGTATCGAATTGAACACTGCAACGACCTCATTAAAACCGCTCGTAAGGACTCGGACTTCCTTGAAATGATCGTTACTGGTGACGAAATGTAGTGTTTTGAATATGAGCCCGAAACAAAGCGCCAGAGTGCTGAGTGGAGATCACCAGAAGAGCGGCATCCGAAAAAAAAGTCGCTTGGAGAAGTCAGAAGTAAAGACAAGACAATGCTGATTTGTTTCTACGATTCCAAGGGCATTATCTACAAAGAATTCGTTCCGCCTGGCCAAACGGTCAATGGTGAGTTTTATCTCGGAGGTTTGAAGCGATTGATAGCCAGATTTCGTCGCATATGTCATGAATATCGTGACGACCGACCGTTCATCAAAACAGACTGTCACTCTTGGCAATAACTCGGTTTCTAATGAAACAAATGTCATAAACAGTTGACACAACGCTAATGCAGGTTGTCGCTTTCGACACAAAAAGATAAAACTGGTGGCGCCACTCGTTTCTTCTATTTTCGAAAAGTTCGGTTTCTTTTTGGACAGAGGGTGTACATTTCCAATTGTTCAAAGTTAGTTTATTAGTTTAAGTGCTGCTGCAATCTTCCCGGCTGAAACATTTGTTTGAATCTGTTGAACTCTTCTCCTGCAAACTGAAGGTTCTGCTTGCTGTTGTATCTTTGTGGATGTCTTGTCATCCTAGAATGACATCTACATCATTTGAGTCACCTGTATTTGAATGTGTTTTGAATCTCACTTCTGTTGAGGTGCTATAATTCTTTCGGCAACCACTGAGGTGGATTATAGATGATAAAGTCGAATTTATTCGTTGCATTCTCAAATGTACCAGATAGTTACTTTAATTTAGCTATCGCTCTACCTATATGAATATAACTGCCACGAGTGCCCCCTTATACAAATATGAAATAACTGACGCAGTTTGATAACGAAGAAAAATTCTCAGCAACTAGTAATAACTAATATACATATTGTATATTAGTTATTATTCTAATCAGGTCTACTTGCACGAATAAAAATTGTAAAAAATCAACACTAATCTAAATGTTAGAATATTACTAAAATAAAGAGCCAAAAGGCTTCATTATTAGTAAACATTTTATGCACCGACCGAGAGTTCGCTTACGGAAAATACACCTCACCGACGTTTCAAGTTCCTTAGTACTGAGAGTTTATGCACTCTTTGGTTTCTGCCAAAGCCTTATCCAATGGGAGGCGAATATACGGGCACTTTGAGCATTGGTGCTTCCTATAAGGTTCGGCTAGGGCAACTCGTAGTATGGCGGCGAGTGTATTCCCGCAAGCTCCAGTCAATTTTCGCGCTAAGCTTTTATAGCTTCTGTATTCGGCTTTGAAATCATGTTGGATTTAATATCCACTTAATTTATATGTTAGAATATTATCCAAAACTTCTAAGGTGTTCAAACCACTGAACACGCAGGTATCATGCATGACGTCACTTGAAAAGAATGATGTCGTTCATTGTTAACAGAAACTGCACTGATTGCTAAGAATTGTCTATGCAGAAAACTTAAAATAGGAGCCTTTATTAGGTTATCATTATTATCCACACTTTGGATTGTTTGTGATCGCAGTGAAAGTCTTATTTCCTATGATACACACTTTTCACTCTGATTTAGCTGCAAAGTTTAAATGTTCAGATCACAAGACACGCGCGCTTTATCACCAGGAAATTCTTGCTTTAAAACTAACGTAGAGAAAGAAGGTTTTGTCTCAGTTATCAGAAAACTCAATACTTTCTGCGTATTAATAATTATTTGTAAACGTCGCCACTCCCATAATATGATGCAGTCGCTTAAAAAATTGTTCGCTTTTAGCTCAACCTCTATTTAGAAGTAATATAAGTGAGACATTCCTAAAGAAAAGTGGAAAGTCTTTGCGTAAACATGAAAGTTGAAAGAAGGTTAATAAACAGGGAATAAACAGTGGGAAAATGTTGCTTAAAGAATGCCTTAGTGGATTTACGTCCTTTTCATACACCGGAAAATTCTGAGAAATAGTAATCGAAAAACAAAAAAAGCCACGTGCATTCCTGTAGCACGATGATAAATGAGAGAAGAGAGGATCCATTAGGACAAATATTCATCGTACGTCAAACTCGCCTTGGCTCTGAGTAATTGCGCTTGACTCGGATGAGCTACGGCGAAACACTTTCTCTGACATCCTTCCATATTAATAGATTTGATGTTCATTTATCAAAGTACAAAATCTGAAGAAACAGAGCACTTGGAATTCGTTAAAAGGAAACATTAAATGTATCTCAAAAAAACTCATTTTTTTTCTTCAGATAACATTGCAAGAAGCGAATGACTTCTAACAGGTTACTCGAAGCACGTAGTTCACGCACATCATCATGAACGGGTATGTGAACCCACGTGTAAATTATTCAGTGAAGTACACGTTATTAATGTATCACCTTTCCAGCGAGAATGTCGGTCACCCGTCTCCTATTTGAGCACGCAATTATAACTTGTCAGAAACAAGGGCCTTTTCCTGACAGATTGGTCTTTACTGCTCCAAGAGCAGCATCGGTGGTTAATTAATGAAGCATCGAAAAGGCAGGTGGGAATCACGCCTCTGTGTGTGTGTGTGTGTGTGTGTGTGTGTGTGTGTGTGTGTGTGTGTGTGTGTGTGTGTGTGTGTGTGTGTGTGTGTGTGTGTGTGTGTGTGTGTGTGTGTGTGTGTGTGTGTGTGTGTGTGTGTGTGTGTGTGTGTGTGTGTGTGTGTGTGTGTGTGTGTGTGTGTGTGTGTGTGTGTGTGTGTGTGTGTGTGTGTGTGTGTGCTTTTCACTCTAACTTATGTTGTGAGGGAAGTTGAGTAAAAGAATGTGTTCAGAAAAGAAAAAAGGAATTAGATTAGGCGCCCTGGAAATAAACATTTTATTTTCATACACTGTATTTTCTAAGTCCAGATGCGTGAAATCTTAAAGGATATTTCATAGGAAAGGCAGAAATTGTGTTTACGAAAAAAGACGGAGAAGCTGCATGAATAAGATTCAGTCAGTTGGGGTTATTACACAAGCATAACACCAGATTTAAGGATGCACGGGCGGGCGGGCGCCACATCACGTGGTGACAAACAAAACAATATCCTTCTGAGTTACTCAACCACTTTCTTATCAACGTAAAGAACGTCCAGGAATGTTCAGTACATCCTCTTTTAGGTGTCTTTTGGAAGCTATTTTTAGTTTCTTTACAAAATACAACTGAGTCTCAGTAGCTTAGTCGGTATAGGCGAAGCCCTTTGGTCGGAAAGACCTGGGTTCGATTCCCTTCCATGACATGAGGAACCTTTATCTGGTATCTTTCGACTAAATGTGAGTTTCCGGTCTCATACGGAAGTGAAGGGTTTTTTCACGCAGAAACTGGGTTTTTCATCCCTCAGAACAGGCAAACCGGCCCGTTAACACACAAGGATTTATAGTCATAAAATGCATATTTAATTCCCTCAATCGGAGGGCTCAACCTGTCCTAAGGAACGATTGTGGAACGGAGAGAATCCCATATGAATAAAATAAACAAAAACAACTCCATCCTGGATATTTGTGTCCCTTCTAATTTATATATTGGACTATAATCCGAAGAAGACTGCAGTGTTAATCAGTGGGAATGAATACAGATCGTGCATCATTAATTTGTAGTAAACCAAAATTATCAGTTCTTTGCAAGCATTAAATTATGATATTTTAATGCGAATATCTTTCGTTCGCAAGAAGCGATCAGAATTAGAATATAATATTCGCAGAACAGGTCTAGTTAACTCACGAGACCATAAACTGAACTAAGGAAACGCCTAGGAAAATGGAATTGGTGATCTCTTACATACTTTAGTAAGAAAGAAATCAGATTACACTCAACGAAAACTTTTTTTTTATCGTAGAAAAAAAAATTTTCTTTCTTTTATTCTCAGTGAAACAACACCTCATCTCTTTCTCAAAATATTGATGAAACAATTCTGCACATTGAATTGATCACGCACACACACACACACACACACACACACACACACACACACACACACACACTCATATACAGAAACAAAATAGGACAGACATAGGAGACTTTGCCCTGAAGTCACTTCATCCAGACTTCATATGATTTTCAGAACATGTCTCATCTGAAGAATGCAGTGGGAGCTGTTTCGAAATAATTAAAGTCGTTTTCTGTCCTATTTTGTTTCAACATATTTGCATTCTCTTTTGGATGTTCTTCGAACAATCGAGTAGGCAGAATATTTTCATCATTATTAGGAAAGGGTGTTGTTTTATTCATAATGGCATGGCATAGTGTCCTTTTCCAATAGGGAAAACGGCAGGTTCATTTTGTCCATTGGCATGGCGGATTCATTTGGTCATGTCAGCGTCAAATAACTGGACTCGTTTGACGAACCAGATAGCAATTTTCCATTACTCAATATTACTGCAAAAGAACCTCCTCCTATTCTGAGGTCTGTTGTAACAGTCCATCTTTCACAGGGTTCAGTGCATTGCATACCTTACGATATATTTATTGCTTTGTAGAATAACGTTGCATTGGTCTGCCATTTCACTGGTTCTGAAACGTTTTTGAAATTCTGTCTTAGAAAGTTATCTGTTGAAGTACTCTCTCTCTCTCTCTCTCTCTCTCTCTCTCTTGCTACATAGAGTATGTTGCCACCCAACCAAACGCTTAGGACCTCAAAAGGTCTCGACGTTGTGCGATGACTTACAACTGAAGGTGAGTGAACTAGTTATACGGAATACAGAGATTTTATTTATTTTTGTAAGTGTAGAAAAGGCATATATATATTTTTTCTCTTGATCTTTTCATCTTTCTCTTCCTTTGATCTGTTGACAAATTTAATAGTACCTCATTGTTGGAACTATTTCACTTTGCACTTGAGAACAAGTTACATCTGATTTTTTTATTGGAAATAGTATTATTAGTTGTTTTTATGTGTATAAAGAAAGGCTAATAAGTCCCGGCTTTTAAATAATGGTCCAATTGATCAAAGGTAAGCTGAATGTGAATACGTCACCTTAACATTTATTTGCAGCGGGCATTAGGCTTAACGATTCTGCCAACAGGCTGAAGTACCGCCTTCATACCAAATATTTGGGTATGAAGGCGTTACCCGTGATCAGTGATACAACGCCCCACCAAATCTGGGTCGTTGTAGTACTATTAATGAAACTTCCATCCCGTAATAAGGAGGAACAGAGCAGAATATGTTCGGAAACAGCCATACTTCCCTCAGAATAGTTCTGACGTTGGAAAATAGCCTATTACAATTGTTATTTGTAACATTTAAAAGAAAGTGTTTAGCTGTTGAGAGAGAGAGAGAGAGAGAGAGAGAATAAATGAAATTTAAGAACTTTATGCTTGCTTATATTTCTCTCCCATTGAAACATTTTTATGTCTCTGAGGTATTAAACGCATTTCAGCGTTGGTTTGAATTCATTAGATTTCGAAATACGTGGAATTACAGCAGGAATGTTTCCTGTAGAGCCGTGTGTGTGTTTACAAATTCAGCAATAGATAGGAGAGTGGCTAGAAATTGCTGTGAACATTCTTGACAGAGAATGTACGGAGGAATAAAGATGACAAGTGTAGCGGTCAATAAGTATATTATAAGGCAGCTGGAGTGGAAGCAACTGTCAAGTTTTGAGTACATAGGAAGGGAAAATTTTCTGTGGCGACATTTGTATATGGAGTGCAGTTGTCAGCAAGTTTTACAGTTTATTGAATACTTCAGGCAGTTGAACAGTGTAACTAAGTGAATGAAACCTGTGAACCACAAAAGGTATTTCCACTCACCGGACAATTCGTCCATAAAAAGACATCAGAAACTCCACACCTGTTATGATAACCGTCTTTAATTCTTCCTTCAGCTTTCGGAGAAGAAGAAGAAGACAATATTCCTCTGAAAAAATATTCTTCCCAGCTAAGAATATACATTTATAGTTGCTATCAGCAGATCTTCACAGTAACGAACAGCTATTTTTTGGAATTAATCTTATTTGTTCGTAGAACTGAAATGAAGGTAATTTGAGTATCGGTCAGAATGAAATATGTTTCGGTCGCAAATTCATTTAAAGAAAAATTTAAGAACCTTTACGAGTGATACAGATATAGGTGAATACGAAGTGGCTCTTACTGTTCATCGGCTGAAAGTATCAATCCTCTATAGGAAGTGAGGAATTTTTATAAAGAATTTTCAACTGAAAGTGGGTTAGTCCGTTTGATATACAGGTAAATGAATTTTTCCTCGGGGAAACCTTGATTTTTTAATCCTACTCTAAAATAAGCAACCAGCCAGAGAACACAGTTTATGTAGCATTGTCACTATAGTCTTAGTTGCTTCACGGTAATTGCATTCCAAACAACACTTTCTTAACATATAAAGCACATAGTTGGATTCCATGTGCTCTCTTGTTGAAAAATATCAACTTATGTTTCAATCTCACCATTTTCAAGAGAACAAGAGGGAAAACTCTGTTGAAATTATGTAATTCAATAATTCCACACTAGCCTGGACGACACTAAATAAATTTTACGATTTAGAATCAGAATGTTCTCATGAGGTTTGATTTTGGTTTCATCCCCATCAATTTATTGAGTTCTTTGATTAACTTTGGTTTTTTCACAAACCTCAAGATAATTCTCGCGAAAATGACGGAAAGTATCGCTAATGTATAATGTATCTATAATAATCCAAATAGTGTTATAAGATATTCATGAATACTTTGTGTTGTGATACAGAATGTTCGCTCGTTACAAGTGTAGTGTTCAAGATTGAATGAAGAAATATTTTCTTTTATAATTTCGTTCCGTTTTGAATGGCAAAACGATTCAAATTTTTTATGTTGGTCCAACTCACAAAAGTCGGTAAATCCCATGCATTTGTGTCGTGAGTGGTGTAGTCTAGAGTCATCGGAAAACCCTGGTCCAGAAAGGCTAGTAGCCTAAAACTAGGCGAAGAAGGTCACCTACGTCCTCATGACATTTCAAAATGTCATGCCAGGGCGGGATTCTTACTTCGCAATATATATAAAAGAAGCTTCCGTAGGTCTGCTGCAATTCCGCTTTGTTGGAAATCTGGTTAATAAATTCAAGCCAAAACTGAAATGTAACCGCTGAGTTGATCAAAGAGATTTCTAACTTTGTCAAAAGGACGTCCTCTTTAGAAGTTGTCTTAACTGTCCCTCCTCTTACCAGTCAACAATTATAATTATACACCCTCTGCCCAAAGAGAAACCGAACTTTTCGAAAATAGAAGAAACTAGTCGCGTTACCTGTTGTATCTTGCTGTTTTCTAAAGCGGCGACCTTCATTAGTGTTGTGTCAACTGTTCATGGCATTTGTTTCATTAGAAACCGAGTTATAGTGCCAAGAGTGACAGTGTATTTTGACGAATGGTCGGTTGTGACGATATTCATGCCTTACGAGACGAATTCTCGCTATCAATCGCTTCAAAACTTCGAGATAAAACTCACTATTGACCGTTTGGCCAGGCGGAACGAATTCTTTGTGGATAATGCCCTTGGAATCGTAGAAAGAAATCAGCATTTTCTTTACTTTTGACTTCTCCAAGCGATTTTTTTCGGATGCCCCTCTTCTGGCGGTCTGCACTCAGCACTCTAGCACTTTGTTTCGGGCTCATACTCAACACACCACGTTTCATCATCAGTAACGATCGTTTAAAGGAAGTGTGAGTCCTTACGAGCGGTTTTAATGAGGTCGTTGCAGTGGTCAATTCGATACACTTTTTGGTCGTCGGTCAACTTGTGGGGAACAAATCGCAAATTCAATTTACGAAAGCCCAAACTCTGGGTCAAAATGTTGCATAGTTGATTCTGGAATCCTCATTTCATCTTCAATCAATTTAACGGACGATTTTCTTTGACGAAATCATGCTCTTTTTGGATGTTAACTTCGCTTAGTCCAGTTTTTGGACAGCCAGGCTTTTCGTCGTCCTCAAGCATCTCACGACCACTTTGAAATCATTTAAACCACTCGTAAACTTGAGAACTGGAAAAGCATTCATCACCGTATGCTTTGTGAAGCATTTAATGCGTTTTGGTTAGCTATTACCTAAACTATTACAAAAGTCAATCGCAGCTTTTGTTTGAAATTCATTTTCCGACCGTTCGTCAAAACACACTGACACTCTTGACACTATAACTCGGCTTCTAATGAAACAAATGTCATAAACAGTTGACACAACACTAATGAAGGTTGCCACTTTCAACAACAAAAAAAACAACAGGTGGCGCCACTAGTTTCTTCTATTTTCGAAAAGTTCGGTTTCTTTTTGGCAGTGGGTGTATTTACTTAAACGTCCCATGTAATTAAAATTTGATGACAGAATCACACTGATGGTACTTTATAGTGTGTATTCTCCTTTAAGGCATTATGAGGTTATGGACGATTTTATGCTCATTGTCAACATTTTTTTAGATGCAAGAAGGTTTGTCAAAAGCACGATGTTCGTTTCGAACATGTTCCTAGATTATTTAACTTTAGCTGCCTATGGTAATCAATGTTCAAGAAATATATAACCTGTTAGGGATGAAATCAATAATAAAAAAACTAGGATGGTATTAGCTATCATATCTGATGGGATAAACTTCAGGCGGGATAGATAACATCCCTGTAAGCCTAATACTTATACAAAATTTAAAATATTTAACAAAATAGTCAGGGACATCTCTTTTTCATATTATTATTAATATTATGAAGAAGATTATCTAGAGATGCAGACGCTGAATCATCCCACTCCTCACCTTTTAGTATTCCATTGGCGTTTCGTTTGGCTCAGAACTCTCTGTTGGAAATAATCAGGAGTATGAGGCAAAAACTGTGCGATTATAATTCAAGTAAAAAACAGTTTATATTTTTTTAATATCAGTTTCATGCATGAGAGGGGGAAAACCTGTAACAAATACAAAAGTGTGGCGTGTGACAAGTGGTTAAGAAGAAAGCTCTTGAAATGTTTTTTGGAGAGCTGGACGCTGGCATCCTCAGAGAAAACTGTGCCGGGAAGACAGTTCCAAAGAGCACAGAGCTTCTTTTATGGGATGAAAAACAGGCGTTATCGAAAAGAAAAACTCTGCCACCCCGTAGGAGACCGCCTATTATATATATATATAAAGTTTTGTTTTTATTACTTGGGTATATTATGTATTCAAGATACCAAGTAATTTTATACAAACTTGGTTTTAAATCCTATTTCCTAAGTGAGCAAACAGAAAAGTAAGTCAAGTTTGCCTGCACATAGTGCAAGTCTGAGGCAACTCATGGTAGTGCTACTATAGGCAACTTATGGTAAAGGTGGATTAAGATCTGATCACTTTCCTTGCTATTTTTTTCTTAATGTAAAGCACATCCCCTTGCAGAGATGTATGATGCTATGCAGTAAACGTTTTTGACTTAGTGCTATGCACTAAGTTTAAAAAAAAAAAAATTCTACATCTATCTCTCATCCTGAGATTTCATTTAATAAGATCAAAGCACCTTGTGGCAACGTGTTTAGGTAAAATTCATATAAGCTCTGCATTACTTCAACCTTAGCATTGTCAGGTCTGGCTCCCACGGACGAGACCTCACTAAAGGTCGAAACCGGTATGGGTAGTGACCATTGCCTTTAATGCATAGCATCATACATCTCCGCAACGGGATGTGCTTTACATTAAGGGGAAAATACCAAGGAAAATGATCAGAGCTTAATCCACTTTTACCAAGAGTTGCCTAGACTTGCACTATGTGCAGGCACAAAGTTAACTTACTTGTGTGTTTACTCACTTGGGAAATAGGATTTAAAACCAAGTTTATATAAAATTACTTGGTATCTTGAATACACACACACACACACACACACACACACACACACACACACACACACACACACACACACACACACACACACATATATACATATATATAATAGTTCATTTAATATTATTAATATTAATGTTATTAATATATGTTATTATAACAATATCAATAACAACGATATTAATGTCAATTTTAATATTACGACTTGCACCAGTCATAGTTCGTCTTACAAGCAAGTCCACAAGAGACAATCTCATAAAACCCAGCAGACAAAAAAAAAAAAACAGTTGCCAAGAAGACTTGAACGCATTGCAAGACAATACACCAATCTTCCTATCCGAATATTTAACACCATTCAACCAGAATCTGACCAAGCAAAAAATGCAAAAACAGAAACAAATTAACAATATCGTGGATCAGAGATGCCAAGATATTCTTGAGAACGTCACAAGCTTCAAATACGATACAAATTAAAAGCTCAGAAGACATGGAAATACTGCCACAGTGAAAAAAAAGGTCTCCTAATTTGTTCAAAAAGAAGACCACAATAAAAATGAATGTGAACCACAAGACAGATGCAATACCACCAGAACATATTGGCAATTTCACTTTGGCCAGACCTTTCAGATCATTCATTTGACCTCCCAAACATCAGCCTGCTTCCAACACAGCAATCAAATCAATAAAAAAAAAAATAACTAAGCGGTGTCATCCTCAGAAAAGCTCATTAAAAAGCTTCGAGGATGCAAGCTGAGACATTACATCTCAACCGGGATCAACAAAAAGAAAGAAAAAAAAATATTTATTACATTGAAGTGCTGTAGTCACAGCGCTTAAATACATTAAAAGCAAAAATTATAAAATATATATAACTTATTGTTATCCTATAAATGCTGTTAAAAATGTAATCTTATTCAATTGCAGCTATAAATTATTATCTGCAGTAACTATTAGTAACACATTATACAAAAAACGGAAAATTTGTATGAAATTCACTGTTAAAAAAAATAAATAAATAAAAAAACTAGAACAACATGTTTTGTAAATGCATAACATCCAATCATAATTTTAATAATAAAATTCATTGAATTAAAAAAATACTATTATTATTATTATATGTATCTGATTTTTAGAATTTTTAAATTTTATAATTTCTATAATTTTATTATGTAATTATTATATGTTGAACTTGAACTTAATTGGTTGATGGACTGAGTCCTTGACTCTTTATCCCTTCATCTGGATTTTAGATTGTGGGTGATGAGATTATTGTGGGTAATTTACCCGCTCATTGTGAGCATTGAGGCTGTATCAGCTTTCTCTTGCGATGGAGGATTTCGGTTTTTTATGTTTGAAACGATCTGAGGGCTTGTAGTCCGCTGCCTGTCGAACTAGCTGATTTGGGTGATTATCCGTGATTGTGAAGAATTTCTCTGCAATGCTTATCATGTAGGTCTTAATATCTGGAAGATTGGCTTCTTGATGTAACTGGATGTTTCTGATGAACCATGGGGCATTAAATGCCATTCTTAGGCATTTATTCTGTATTATCTGAAGTCTGTTGATGTTGCTTTTAGTCGTGTGACCCCAGGTTGGAGAGGCATAAATATTATTGCGGTCTGATTACCGATTTGAAAAGTAAGATTTTGTTGCTTATGCTTAGGAAGCTGTTCCTGTTCAAAAGTGCATATAGCTGTGCTATAGTCTGACTTGCCTTAGTGGCAACACTATCCATATGTGACTTGAAGTTTAGACGTCTATCAAGATGAATTCCCAGATATTTGGTAGAATTGCGCCAAGGGATGATTTTACCAAACATTTGTATGCTTGTATTCGGTTCTGCTTTACGTCTGGTGAAAAGTACTGCAGAGCTTTTGTTTGGATTAATTGCGATACGCCACTTGGTGTACCAATCCTCCAATTCATTGACTGCTCTCTGCAGCTTGATTGTGGCCAGGTGTGGACGGAGGGATCTGGCTATAATGATTGTATCGTCGGCATACACAGCGGTGATAGCTGGAGACAGTTTGGGGAGATCTGCCATGTATATGGAGAAGAGTAGGGGAGAGAGTAGAGAGCGTTGAGGTACTCCGGCCGTGATTCTCCTCTCTGTGGATCTGATACCGTTGAGTTTTATTTTAAATTTTCTGTTGTGTAGATATGATTTGATAAGTAGCACTAGTGGCAATGGAATACCAAATTCGTGTAGTTTAAAAATTAGTCCATGATGCCATGCTCTATCAAATGCCTGAGTGATGTCTAGAAAAACTGCGCCAGTGTGTTGGTGCCATTCATACCCTTGGGTTATATGTTCGATAACTCTGTAAATTTGTAGCGTTGTGGAGTGATATTTCCTAAAGCCGAATTGTTCATCTTGAATTATATGGTTGATATCTGTTGCCTCTTGAAGCCGTGTGAGAATAGCACGTTCGGCTATCTTACCTATGCATGAAAGAAGGCTGATTGGTCTGTAATTTTCAGGAAACTGTGTATTTTTCCCAGGTTTGGGGATTAGGAAAACGTCGGCAATTTTCCATCGTTGTGGGAAATAATTTAGCCGGAGGATGGCATTAATGATGGCTACTAGATGCATAACCCCTTTGCGAGGAAGTAACTTGAGTACCTTATTTGTTATTCCATCTGGACCTGGAGCCTTTCTGTTATTTAGTTTTCTTAAAATCTCATATACTTCTGTTGGTGACACGGATTTGTTATTGGATTGGAATGAGGCATTTTGAGTTATTTTACGCACTTGGGTGTGAATTTTACTTATGAAATTTATATCTGTATTGATATAATTGGGGCTGCATTGTTTTTCTAAACTGTCAGCAAATGCTTCAGCTTTTTCCTCGTCGTTGTAGACAACATTAGATTCACCTTGGATTGGAGGAAATGTAAAACGCTTTGAACGGAGTGATTTCATCATTTTCCATATTGATTGATCCTCTGTGTTTAATTGGAGAATTTTGTTATTCCAGAGTTGGTTACGGTGGTCCTTTAGGGCATATCGAACCTGGTTTGTTGCTCTATTGACTGCTTGTTTATCCGCTGGGTCCATTGTTCTCTGATATTGTCTTCTTAATCTATTTTTCTCTTGGATAAGACGTTTTATATCCTGTGGAAGTTTATTTGATGGTGTACATTTGGTTATATTTGTTACCTGCGTTATAGCTGTCAGCAGTTGTTTTTCAAGAGTCTTCACTGCTTTTTCTACATCTTCGGCAGATGTTATATGCGGTATTGGACCAAGGTTTTCCTGGAAGGCTGAGGGAAGTTGTTTCCAATTTATAAATGTGGTGGTGTTTTCTGTTATATCTTGTATGGTTCCTAGTTGTAATATGATGGGGTTATGATCAGAACTTAAGTCGTTGATTGCTTGTATCTGATAGCTGTGCGCTGTTTTTTAATATAGCTATATCTAGTACATCAGGACGACCGGTAGCTCCATAATGTGTGGGTTCAGTGGGTCCTATTACTGTTATATTTCTTGAAGTGGTGTAAGAGTTGAGTATTCTTCCATTAATAGTTTCTGCTGTTCCAGACTGAGTGTTTGGCATTAAGATATCCGACTATAATCACTGCTCTGCCTGTATTTAGTATCACCTCTAAGTCAGATTCAAGGAGTTTTTTATTTGGGGGGTTGTAGGCTGCATATATCGTAATGCTGCTTGTGTTTTCCATATGTATTTCTATTCCTGTAGTTTCCGTGTGTTCTGTTTGTGGTTCTGCTATTGAATTATGTTTTATGTTACTTTTCACAAAGATGGCAGTGCCTCCACCTCTAGCAAAGCATCTGTCTGTACGGTAAGTGCTATAACTATTGATTCTGATTTTGTCACTTGGACGAAGATGTGTTTCATTTATGAGGATGATGTCTGCTTGAGTTTCTGCTGCAAACTCCTGCAGCTCCTGTAATTTGATAGATAAACCATTTGCATTCCATGAAACAATTTGTAATGATTTCGGTTTTCTTTTAGATTTATCCATTAAGAATTTCCATAAAGTGTGATTGTGTATGCCTTAAGATGATATCTTTGGCTTCTTGAGTTGGGTTGGTTTGTTGGAGTTCAGCAAGCATTTCACCTAAGTGGCTTGTTATGTTCAGTAGGATAGGTTTGTTGGTTTGCTGTGACAGCTTTGGTTTTGGGTCCTTTTGGAAGGTTGATCTTGTAACTTCAGCATACGATCTTCCATCCGTTGTGGAGACTATGGTTTGATGGGAAGACGCTTGTTCTTGAAGAGGTTTACTGGTTTTGAGTTGTAATTTTTGGTTTTGAGGAAATGCTATACAGCCCCTATAGTTTGCAGGGTGTGGTCCTCCGCAGTTTGCACACTTTGCTGGAAGTGTACGAGGTTTATGGCATTCATTTGATGCATGTTTGCCACCACATTTAACGCAACGAAATTCAGCCTTGCAGCATCGTTGGGCATGCCCAATCTTCTGGCATCTATGACACTGGGTTGTAGTTGATTTATGTTTCAATGCCTCAACTTTTATGACTAGATCACAGATGGTTTGGAGATTGTATATATGTTTTTGATCTTTGCTTACTGTATTTCCACCAGAATTAGGGGATAGGGTGTTTTATCAGCTCTCCGCATTCGGCTGACTTTAATTGGGCTAAATCCCTTAAGTTGGAGGTCTGCAGTGAGGTCTTCTATTTTTAATGTTTCAGTTACTCCCCTTAACACTACTTTTAAATTTTTTTCACTGTTGAGTGCAAAAGTGTGATATGGCAAATTGTTGTTGTCTAGAAGTTTGGTCATTTTTCTGTAATCTGATGATGTTTTAGGTTGTATGCGAATCCCTTCGTCTGTGTTTGTGGCTTTAATGAAGGTGATATCTGAAGATTTCAGTGTGGATGCAACGGATGTCCAGTGCTCCTTGGCCCTTAGGACGACTGGGGGTACCCTTTCTTTAATTACATTATCTGGTTCTATGTCCACTGTTTTGGGTGTATCTGCAGTAGAGGATGTTTTCCTTTTCTTTTTGACTGTTTGAAATTCTGTGTTGGTTTCCAAAAACTGCGGAGTATTATCCTGAGATGCAGCATTCTCTGTATTCGTGGAGTGACTTGATTCTGGTTCAGTCAACATACTTCCTTCATTAGAATCATCCATCCTATCTTCTGTGACTGCTGTAGGGGGGAATGTATCTAACAGCTTTACTTTCCCTGGCCAGTTGTCGCTCAAAAGTTTTCCTAATCTTAGGAATTCTTTGTAAACTTCTTCAAATATGCCTTCATTGAGAGGTTTGGTCATGATTGATAGAAGGCAACAACTCTGTTAGAATAAAGTTTGAGAAGTGGACCTAGAGCCCAATGTAAATATCCCGTAGATCAAATCGATCTACCAGCAAAGGTAGTAAATGTTTCACAGAATGAAGAACACTTACCTCTATATATACATATCCCGTAGATCAAATCGATCTATCAGCATCAGTAGCAAATATTTTACAAAATAAATTTTTCTTCAGAAAATCATAACGACTATTTAAATCACTGATCACATATATAAACACTTGGCAACCGCCATTAAGCACCGAACCACCATTTTTCTCTCAATTATTATATGTATGGAAGACATAATAATATTATGTAATTATTATGGAAGACATAATAAAGTGTTAAAAATTATTATTATATTAAATAATAGTTCATATCTTAGGCAGGGGTGAAGATGTGGCATCTTCACCCCTGCCTAGGATATTTCATTAATATATAGTTTCACCCTGCTGATCTAAGTTCTGCGGGACATATCTTGCAAATAGTCCACCATGTGAAGATTGTAATCAGAGATTTCTGATGATGCAGACCGACCGTTCTTCATAGCATTTCAGCGTACTACATTTTGTGACGGGCTGCTGAATTTCAAGGGTAGTACGCTGGATTCACAAAATAATGGTATAGGCTATATGCTAACTTTAAGAATTTCTTCTTGATGACCTCCGCTATCTTCTCCGACGATCGACCAATTAAAAATGTAACAGCTTTCTAGAATTACTCTTTCTTCGAGTTTCCACTTGGTTATTTTATGGTAAGTACACGGAAGACGTGCGTATTATTTATTACATTACAGTTCTGCGTACAGTAATTTTATGTTGCATTGTACATTGTATAATTTCACCATAAACGAGGAGAAAATTAATTAAAAATATAACAAAACAGACCTGCACATTTTAGCATTTCTCGTCGCGACGGGAGGAATCTTTATCTGGGCGATTTCAATCGAAGGTGAGTTAGTCAATCTCATACGGAGGTAGCAGGGTTTTTTCTCCCGGAAACTCGGTTTTTTTATCCCTCATACAGACAAATCGGCCCTTTAGAACACACGCAATTTACAGAAAAAAATACTAGTTGTGGAGGTGGGCGGTAGATGGCGTTGATTCGTAGTAGAGGTACGGTGTAGTGGTTGAGACAGTTGTAGGTGTCCTCCTGCGGTGAGTCTTCGGACTCCTTGGAGGTATCAGGAAGAAGAAGAAGAAGAAGAAGAGTTTACACACTCTTGTGCTTAATATGATTTCCGACTCAGATCCGTTTCGACTTAAATGACATCATCGTTAAGGAACCCCCCACCTCGTAAGCCTAGCACTGACCGTATTCTTTTACTCGACGCATTAGATCGAAGTAAACTGATTCATATTTTACCAAGAATTTAAAGAACATCGAGGCAATCACAAATACGGTCATGTTGCAAACCACGTTTAATATGCAATCTCATGATATTTAGCATTTCTATTATTTCCAAGAATAAGGAAAATATCCCATAAAATATGACTCTTTGAAACAGCTGTTACTAGAGATCAAGAGTATGAAATATTATTATTATACTAAGACTCATCGAGGGGAAGGCACCTACTCTACACCTATCTGTCTCCACCCCTCAATCCACCAACTACAACGAGCTGCAACTACACCAACGCCATCTAACGCCCACCACTAGTATTTTCACAGATAATCACAAACATCCATACCCACGGCGGGATTCGAACCCACAGCCTTTTGGCTGGAGAGCAAATACGCTAACCACTCGGCCAACTAGGCTGGCAATCATTCAAAAAAGTTTTTCAAAAAATCAAAAATATCATTCAAAAATGTGGAATATAATCTTCGTATTTAACTATTTTTGCTTTTCATTTCTTTTTCTTTATTGGACCTCACATATGAAAGGTCGTTAGACCTATAACACTACAGTGCCACGTTTGGGCAAGTGGTTAAAAGAGAAAATGAATGCAGCCTATTGATACTTTTCTTAGAGAGTGGGAAGTTGTACTCAGTGGGGAAAGCAGTATAGGGGAGATATTGTTCCAAAGAATAAAAGTGGATGGAATGAGGGAAGCTGATGAGAACAAAATGTAAACAAACGCCTCCTTTCTCCTATTCCTTTTGCTTACAGACGGCACTAGTGTACTATAGGTTTTGCGGCATTTTCGTGTGTGGACTATATATATATAAAGCAATTCCTATGCTGAAGGTTATATTCTTTAATAATCGAAATATTTTATTTAATATTGTAACTTATGTGAAATTGAAGACTTTCAGCTCTAACATCTCAGTAATTTAAAACATCACATTTGTAAAAACGGTATGATGGTTTTGTTTAAGTTTTGTATCGTTACTTTCTGCATACAAAAGCTAAGGATGAATTATATTTCTGTCTGTATATGAAAATATTTTCATAACTGCAGCCAAAGGTAGACACAAATTTATTGCCAGCATACTAATAAATTAAATTGAAAAAAATGTGTTATAAATTTCGTATAAATTAAATGGTGACACGTCTTTGGAAAAAGTTACAAATCTCCTAAGAACGTAGTTAAGGAATTAATGTACAGTGCTTACAGAAAACTATGCGGAGCGACATTTCAGTATGGAATATGTTCACCTCGAACTTCAGCTCTCACAATGTCCTACCATGCTTAGCACCAATTGATTCAGGAGTGCGTGAGTCAAATTGGTCAACTCCTTCTTCAGAGCAAGGATAAGGCCTTCTTTGTTTTCTGCAGAGGAATTTCAATCAGTAATTCTTCAGAAGTATCCTCATTGCTTGTGTACGAGGCGGTGTGGTGTCACCATCCATAAAAATGAATTCAAAGCCTACAACACCACAGAACAATCGAACATTACGTTCAAGAACTTCGTTTCTATATCGTTCACCAGCCATGGTCCGTTTTTCCAGCACATGCAGTTCGGAGCGTCCATTAAGCATAATACTTTCCTACACCATGACCAGAGCACCGCCGTATCTATCAAGAACATTCTCGGGATGGTAATCAGTACCACTTTCCTGCCAGGTCAAGTTTCGTCTAGAATCGGAGGAAAGACTAAAATGACTCTCATCTGTAAAAACATGCATTAGCTCATTGGTGTCCTGTCCAATTTTTATGGATACAACACCACTGAAAACTTATTCTTCAATGAGCTGTGGAAAAACGCACTCAAAACTACAGGTCTTAGGACTTAAAGCCTACTTGTTGCAGACGTCTCGCCACAGTTTTTCGAGATATCCGCTTACTTGTGTTTCAATACAGCCAATTTGCAAGCTGACCTGCCATAGTACGTCGATTACTCTTTGCTGTTATGTTCAAAAATATGTCTTTATGCTCCATGGTAGAGCGTGGGTGACCTTTTAGCAAACGTCTGGAACGCATTCCATTGGTTTGAAACGAAGTCAAGAACGAGAATACAACGCTATGTGAGATTCTAAACTCTCTCAGGCAAATATCAGTAATTCTGCGGCCTTCATGCTTTCCAATAATTCTTCCCGCGTGAAATCATTCTACATGATGTCTTTGAGACATTACAATTCATTTAAGTCTGCAACTTTATTCCTTCACTTGAAATCATCAGTTATACAAATTACCACAAGCTGATTCGTCTGAATTTACAGTTATAATCCTCATAGTGTTCGTCCTTAGGTTTTGGACACTAGTGTAGAAGGGCCTGTGCAGCTCAGTGGAAACGGGATTTCCTTCCTCATCGCTAGGCCGCGCGAAGAAAGGTCTAGGTTCAATTCTAGTCGCCTACTAGAGAACGTTTTTTAAGCTTAGACCGGTTCCCGAGTTAGTCGATCTCTGGCAGGAGCAAGCTGGTTCTTCTCCTGGAAACTCGGGTTTTTCATCCTGTAAATTTAAGAAAATCAACATAGAACCCACACCATTACAGATACAAAGATGTTACGGTTAGGAACCACAAGATGATAAGACTTGTCCGTTGTCTCTTCTTCGGATGCCGCTAATAATCATTGATGGTCTTAGACCAGCTATCTTTGATTGGCTCCCTGTAGAGATTAAACTGCCCACCCGGTCTCCAAAACTTAGATATTGAAATGGCTTCGTCTGCTTCCATAAGGGAATGAAAGGCGTTAGCTGAGTTTTTTTTTACTTTCTGCATAGTAAGATGCAAGAATGCAATGTCGTCCTAATAAAATATATCTGAGAAGAAGTTTTATATCTGAGAAGAAGTTTTGTTGCCAATATAGTAATGAGGAGCGTCTTCAGAGAAGTGAAGCTTTTATGTTCAAAATATTATCTGTCTATTTCGGCTAGAAATTTTAAACATACAAAGCAGATCATTGGTGTAGCTAAGAACCAGTTAGTTCTGCAATCCAATATTTGTTGAGAATATCATCCTTTGAATGAATTTATGGAATTGTGTAACTGCACAATACTATGACTCAAATAAATAATAAATATTTGTGAAACCTATCATCCTATTATTATCAAGTTATTATTTCTGGAAAAAAAGCTACAGAGTAATTTAAATTATCAGACTTATAGCAGTTTATATTAAAGGCACTATTATCATCTGACAGTCAGTCCCTTTGTGAATTATTTATAATCACTTAAAAATTAAATAGTAATGTGCAACTTAAAATTTAAAAAACAATGTTAACGACTTTTATTCTACATAGGGGTATAAGAGGTGTTAGCGAAGTTGGAGCGAGCGAGGCAGTTTTAGCCCTCTTTAATTTTTGTAAACTGAAGAGAATCAATCTCCATTATGGCCAATCAGAAATAGCCGGCATTTCTGAAGGCAGCAAGTTATGGACCATCACACAGCAGCAGTGCTGCTGTGTGATGGTCCATAACCTAAACGCAGTATATTATTGTTTGAAATAGTTACGTTTCCGGTGATAAAAAAAACCCAAATTTCCAATAGAAAAAAACCCTTGTTGGCTACCAATCGGCACCGAAAACGTTCCATCTTTCAGTCATCTAAGGCAGTGCTTCTCAAATTTTCTGGCTACGTCCCACTTTGATTTAGCGGCCCTTTATTTCGTACTTTATCAATAGCTCATATTTTATCACTAGAAATGAGCCTTCGTGTCTCTCCCATAAGTGCGAAATTGTGGAGTAGTTGGCATAATATATACAAGCGTAATATATTTAAGTGGAAAACGATGATAGGATTTCTGGCACACATTTCTCATTACCCTGGCGACACACACTGGCTGATTTCATGTACTATACGCTCTCGTGCTGAGATATAGAGTATGTGAATAAATATTATGCATATTATTATATTAAAATTAAACGAATTATGTAAAAAAACTTTTTAACGAATATGCTTTTTAATATATCGCATTTTAAAACTATCCGAAAATGTACAAACTAGATTTTAAATAAAAATACTGTATGTATATATTTACTAATAAAATTCTCTCGCGCCCCACCTGGAAAACCACATGACCCACTGGTGGGCTGCTGACCACACTTTGAGAAACTAAAGCATTTCTGACTGTATTAATCCACCCATCCAGATCTTGGTCTTCCTCTGAAAACCAAGATCTGAATAGCAGATTTTCCTGCTATTTGGCATCAAGCACTTGTTTTGCTAATCTTTCCTCGCCCATTCTGTTTAAGTGACCATATCACCTTAGATTAGCTCTGCTAATGCATTCTTGGATGCCCACAATGTCAAGTTCTTTCCTAATATCCTCGTTTTTAATATGATATTGACATTGATACCATCTGTTCATGCCCTTAATCTTTCTCGGGACAGACTCTCATATCTGCGGTCTATAGTCTTTGGTCAAGTGTTTTATTTCTAACCCAGCTCCCAGATCCATAAGTTAAAACTGGTTTGAACACGGTCTATAGTCTTTGGTCAAGTGTTTTATTTCTAACCCAGCTCCCAGATCCATAAGTTAAAACTGGTTTGAACACGGTCTATAGTCTTTGGTCAAGTGTTTTATTTCTAACCCAGCTCCCAGATCCATAAGTTAAAACTGGTTTGAACACTGCTAATTTAGTGTTTTGACTAATTTCTCTCTTATTCCACATAAATGTATTCAGCTGACTTCCTATCATACGAGCTTTGTTGATTCTGTTGTCTACTTCCATATTTAATTGACCATCTTCACTCATATTGTGCCTAAGCAGCTCAAATGTTTTACTTGTTCTATTGGTTTCGATGCAGTTGGATTTGATGCTGAAGAAATTTGATCCATTCAAGATCAAATGCAACTGCATCCTGAATGTGGAAATATAGAATCTTTCACTTGTTTAGGCATATTTTAAAGAAAATGAGAAATGAAATATAAAGACAGACGACAGAGCTGAGTTAGCAAAATCGGAAATATTTGAACTAGTTTGTCTTCCTTCGAATGAAGAACAAAAATGGGATTGCAGAATGTTGCATAACGATGTCAAAAAACATAAAACTGAGGGTTGTGTGTGTTTAAATGCACTCTAGATGGAGTGCACAATCCGCACAATCAGTCATTTTTCCCGAGTAGTAAAAACCTTCATGCGACAGTAGAAATGAATTCCCAATTCATTTCTACTGTCGCGTTGGGAATCGATTAAGTGAACCATACAAATGTTCATATCACAATTATTTTTTATCAAAAGGAGCTACCTCATCTCTTGGCATGTTATATGCATTTCGATCGGTGTGGGGCACCTCACCATATCTCCGGCAGGTTTTCGATTATCTGAGGTGTCACCATTTCCTATAGCAGATTAATTGCAGTCGCTTATCTCTGGACATCGAGTTCTCCCAACCTTAACACTTTAGACTATTTCAGGAATTATATGAAAATATCAATGCGAGCGGGAAAAAATGACAAAGGACAGCGAGTTTCTATATTTCTTCTTCTTTTATTATTATCGCAACCTACTGAAGTAGTTCTTAACAATAACATTAATGCACTGATGTTCTTCCGTCCATTGCGTGCACGGGCTTAGAGTAACACGCCGTGAAATACCACCATCATTCGAACGTCTTAAAATGTTTCTTGAAATTGGTGTGGAAATATAATGTCACCTAATATTTTAATTTAATATAATATAATAGGATATAATATCAACATTGTATAATATAATATATATTTAGTTATATGCTCCTTCTAATTCTCTTACAAGCTCTTCAAGGAAGACTAAGGGTTTGTCAGATAAGTGTCGATGTGCTGACAGTAAAAAGAAAACACGATTGAAATCTGATGCCAAAGTACAAGAAAAAAGACGTGCCGGCTCGGACGTCGCCCGGTCAAACAAGGTCCGCGTCCCCAATCGTCTAATCAGGGTTGGATCAAAAAATCAGTTACTGAAAACAAAGACCAAAAAATCAAACTCAGGCCTGTAAAGGATGGAATATCAATTGTCACATGGAATGTCCGTACACTCTGGGCAACTGGAAAATTGCAGTTGCTTCAAGAAGAAATGAAGAAATACAGATGTGATATATTGGGTTTTTCAGAAATGAGATGGACATTGTCGGGGGAATCAAATGGTGGAAGAGTTCTTTGGTAAGGAAATGAAAGTAAGCATGAAGCAGGCTTCGGTTTCCTGCCAAGTAACAAGGCCTGTCAAGTAATAATAAGATACAAACCAATTAGTGAAAGCATAATGGTTGCAAGATTCAGTGCCGAACCATTTAATATCGCAACCATTCAAATAAATGCGCCCACTGCAGAGAGTGCAGATGAAAACTTTGAGAGATTATACAGGGATCTACAACTAGTAATTGATGAGGTGCCGAAGCAGGATATACTCATCATTGGGGGAGACTGGAATGCAAAGATTGACAAAAATAACACAGGATGGGAAAAGGTTATGGAAAAATATGAATATGGAGAAAGAAATGAACGTGGAGAGATGCTTCTGCAATTTTCCACGGTAACAACTTGATGATTTGCAATACCAAATTCCAACAAAAAAGATTGTCGTAAATGGACGTGGCGCTCCTTCGAATGCAAACACACGAATATGATCGACCTGATATTAATAGACCAGAAATGGAGAACCTCAGTTCAACAGTGCAGATCATTCCAAGGAGCTGATATTGATTTGGACCACAGTTCAGTGATTGCGAATATAAGACTAAAACTGAAACAGAAGTACAACGAAAAGTTCCAAAAGCTAGAGACATCTCAAAACTAAATGAAGACAGGCTAAGAACAGCATATCAGAACATAACTAAGCTTAAGACCCCAAGTGAAAAACAAAATATAAATACAAGAGCAGAACGACTGACTACAGTGCTAAAAAAAGCAGTAGAGGAAGTAATTCTTAAAAGAGAAAAGATCAACAAGAAATGAATAACTCAGGAAAAAAATTGGTACAAGAAAAAAGAGAACTGAAACTTAAAAAAGATAAATCAGAGGCAGCAGATGAGTTATACCGTCAAAAATGCAATGATTTACGGAAAGCAGCAAGATCTGATAAAGGCAAATGGTTGGAGGACCAGTGCAAAGATATTGAACAGTACTATGGAGAACACAAAACTAGTATACAAACATATAAGAAATGTCAATAGGAAGTCGGAAACAAGATTAGTAGCAGTCAAAGATGAAAATGGTAAAGTATTGATAGACAAGACAGAAATCATACACAGATGGACAAGATATTGCAGCGAATTATATAAAAATCAACTAAATGATACTGCAACAGAAATAATTAAAGAACTAAAAGCGATCTCTCCAACACCAGGGATCTTTGAAAATGACATCTTGAAAGTGGAGGTGAATAAGGCTATAAAACATCTCAAGAACAACAAGAGTCCTGGAAATGACAACATAATAGGCGACATGCTAAAATACAGGGGGAGAATCAGTTGCAAAAGAAATACATAAGCTATGTAATGAACTATGGAGATCACATGTCTCCGAAGAGTGGAAAAAATTGGTCTTGGTTGTTCTTCATAAGAAAGGCAGTGCTTTAGAATGCACCAATTACAGAACTATTGCATTAATCATTTTGGCAAAGTGCTGATGAAAATACTAACAAAACGCCTGAAGGGGCATATGGAGGCACATCTTTCGGATGAGCAAGCCGGATATCGACGAGATCGAAGTACAGTGCAACAAATACTCGCACTAAAACTAATAGCAGAGAAATCTCAAAAAAAAAAAAGGTATATTGCTGTTTCGTAGACTTCCAAAAAGCATTTGATAATATTGACCAAAATATAACATTGACTGTCTTGGAATCCTATGGTGTGGAAAATAAATTGATCCACCTGCTGAAAGATATAAACAGTCGAGCATAAGCAAAAATAAGAATAACAGGTGAGACTGGAGATTGGCTTGCCACTAGTCAAGGCACAAGACAAGGGGACCCAATATCACCAATCATCTTCATCACACATCTGGGAAGAACCCTAGATAAGATTAAAGAAGGTGGAGACATTTCAATAAATGGCATGAGAATAAACTACCTCTGCTTTGCAGATGATATCGTCCTGATTTAAGAAGATTCAGCAAGGCTGGAATAGACATTGCAAACACTATACACAAAAGGAAAAAGATATGGGCTAAATGTCAACTTTGAAAAAACTAAAGCAATGATATTCGGACAACAGGAGTTAATGAACAGAGTTACGATAGACAGATTTCAACTGGAAAATGTGGAGCACTTCACATATCTTGGATGCCACATAACGCATGACTTGGACCCCAAAAAAGAGATACAAAATTAGAATAGCCAGAGCAACAACTATTCTAAAAGCCATGAACAAAATATGGAAGAGCCGAGCTATAAAGATGTAAACTAAACTACGCATTGTAGAAACCTATACCCAGGCCTCGCATCAATAGAGCATGCTTTTGATGATATATGAAGAAAATCTGAAAGGAGGATATTAGCATTTGAGAGAAAGTGCTATAGAAAGATCTTGAGAATAAGCTGAATACAGAAAATGAACAATGAGGAAATCTATAGACAAATACAACCAAAAGAAAACCTGATCCAGAAAATAATCAAAAGGAAACTACTACTATTTGGCCATATATGTAGAATAAACGATGAGAGAAATTAAAAACGTTGCTGTTTGAAATAATTGAAGGAAAGAACAAAAAAGGAAGACCAAACAGATAATGGGGCGATGACATCGTCAAATGGTGCGGAAAGTCTATACACAAACTGAGTCATCTTGCACAAAATAGAATGCAATGGAAGAATCATACCAAGATGGCAGCAGACATCTACGGGCATTGGACCCATGGTTGTTGATGATGATGATTTAATTATGATGTAAATTCAATAATACATTGAAAGGGATAGTTTTTAAAAATACAACTTTAACTTAAAAGGCGTAAATGTGCTAACGATATTCTGAAATATTAAATACACAAATATTTCATATGAATATTTATAAATATTAACTTTTAGAATAGATTATTATTAAAGTTGCAAGTTGATTTTATATTCTAAATTTCTCCAAAGGCATAAAAACGAATAATTAGCTTACGTTTCCCTGTTATGCATGTCCTTTAAGAAGAAACATGCCATGCAAGTTACATTATATTTATGAAACAAAAGTTTTAATAGCTTAAAAGTTGACGTCAAGCAATTCGGTGTCAACATTTAAGCCTGGAAGGAGAAGGAAGATACAAACTCTATATCTTAAGCATCTCAAGAAATAGCTTCACTTTTATTGGTACTGCGGCTTGCTTGCTACTAGGAAGTAGCATCCATCATGGATGCTACTTCCTAGTTGGTAGCGTAAACAGAAAGCCTGCACTAAGTGAGCTGATGATTTAAACGTTCAGGCAGCTCCAATAAAAATATTCGCGATCTTCAGTTCCTATTTTGTGCTCTCATAGCCCGAAGCGTTCTTGATTATTTTTTCAAATGTCACTCACACTCACCAAAGAATGAAACCTATACTGCATTAGTGGTATAGGTGGGCTGAAGACTTATTTTTCTATTTTAATGTATTCTTACATAATTTAGAAACATAATATAAATGTCTTGCCATTTGCTTGTCTGAATACATTCTTCAAGTGACCTGACTCCCTGTGTGCCTTTGCAATGTTCCCTTAGTGTCTCAAAGATAGTCCCTTTTCAAACAGTTAAGGACAATTTATTCGGAAACGTTTGTACTTCCGACAAGTTCTTATTGCATTCCCAAACAAGACGAGCGAGTCATGTCTTGGTGGGCAACAAGAACCTCCCTACCGGCCAATGTGGATGAAATAGTGACACCAAATTGCACTTCTTATCCATGTTATTTAATGGGTTTTAGAGCTTCGTATCCAAATTTATTTCGACGTCTACAGACGTCGTGGCCGGTTGGGGGGAAACCCAAGACAATAATTCTTCACATAACACTGCTGCATCCAAGATGAACGTAAAATGCGAGTCTAAGTGACATGTCAGAAGCAATTCCCATTTTTGTCGAAGAAATGATTTAAGTTCTTGAGTTACGAAGTAAGTTATTCTCTTTTTTTTCCCCTCATAATAATAAATCCCTGCTCTCGTTTGTGCCTCGGATTGTTTCCGCCTGGTTTTGTAATAAACACATCTCTCGTCCATTAATAACTGAAAGATGTTTCATAACTTTCTTACAAAAATCTAATATGCTGTCAAAAGAAACTTGTCAAGTGCCTTTGAAGAGAATATGAATTTTACATGGAGGGAATATTTTATTCTACTCCGTCCTCCTTTCTTTCAACTATCATATTGCACAAGAGAAACACGCAGGACCGAGACACGCAGGTCGCAATCTCTTCCTTGTTTTGCGCTTTCCATATCAGTTCAAAGGGACTTAAAAGCACAACTCGGACATCCTTTTAGTTCAGAATTCATTTTGATTCGCTTTCTCAGGCTTAATGAAAGCGGTGATGGGAAGGTTTTTCAGCTCATTTTCTGGTTCAAAAAAGTAAGTCACTTCTCGCTGAACACAAAGCGAATAGATGTTCTTCAGCATATGCAAATTGCTCAGAAGTAAGCAACACAACTAAATTTTATTAAGATTTATGGAAGCAATAATATTTGCAAAAAAATAAATAATATAATAATTTGAGCAATTTATTTAAATTAATTGTTTTTGTTCTGTTTCGAATCCGTTCTACATCCCGTATAATCTCAGCATTCACAATTTCGACTGTATATACAGGGTGGCCACAATTAAACTTCCTCTATTCAGAACCGTATGTAGCTGAATCTAACAACCGGAATGTCACCAGATTTGGTAGGGCGACTAAACAAACTATAGGAAGAAGGATTCCTTAAAAAAAAGAAAAAAGTACGAAAAGTACGATAGGGGAAATATGGCGCTGTACAATATAAAAACGTTAAAATGGACAGACAAATGATTAACAAAGACGAAACTGAAATGAAAGATTACCTTTATGTGTTGTACTTATAACACAGCAGTAAAACACTTAATTTTAATAATATCGTAATACCGTAATTAATTGTCACCAGCACAGTTAATTACGGTATTACAGTTACTGGAGCGTTAGTGTTGTCACAAATCTGTTGCACAGCTCCTGCACATTGAATTCACCCATACGAAAGAGGACCTGGTTCAATATGGCCACCCTTCTCGTGGACCAGAAATTGCATCCTGAGTACAGCATTCTCAACAGTAGGACGTAACATGTCTGAAGTAATGTTTGTCACAGTCCGTGATACGTTGTACTTTAAGACTGCCAGGTTCGAGACAGCGTCACGACAGACGTTGGTGTTCACGTAGCCCCATAACTGAAACTCGCATGGAGTAATATCAGAGGAGCGAGATGGCCATGAAACTGGAAAGAAGCGACTAAACTGTCTCGAAGTTGCTTGAAAAAGTATCATGTTCAGTGTCTGGAACAGGGCTCCTGGATTAACCCTTTTGCCCACTGACACGTAATATAAGTGAATATTTATGTGAATCTCACCTAAGAAATATTTCCTAGATGAGTTATATCATTCACTGAGAAAAAGCATTTCCATTCTCGTTTGAGATTATATAAACTCACCACTGATTGAATCCTCGAAATACTAATTACATCATTGAGAGATATGAATTAGATTATTCCTCCACACATACCTCCGAAGTAGTGAACAGCGTCGCTATTCTCTGAACTATGGGCTTTAGATCCCATTATGACATGAAGGTTTGGGAACGAATATAGGCGATATATGATTTTCAACACCGAGTGTGCAAATACCACTTGCTTGCTTGTTTGTCCCTGTGCATGATAAGAAGTGTTTTACGGAAAGAGTGGGGTGTTCTCAACGATGTCAAACATCATCAAGGATATCAACCACCATCAACGATGTCAAATAATCAATTTCCGATAGGCACCTTCAAGGGGATGTGATAATATCAGCAATACTCTTCCAAATTATTCTCTTATATTTTAGAACTTGAATCTTGTCGTATCTAACATTTCTGTCTTCTAAGGAATTTCTTACTGCATAAGTCCACTTAGATCTAAGTCTTCCTTTGGGTCTTTATCCTGCGATTATGATATTAAACACCTGTTTCGCTAAGCTTTCGTTTCCCATCCATTCTGTTTATGTGATTATACTATCTCACAATATTCCTGCACACAGATTCCTGAAAGGTAACAATGTCAGAGGTTGCTTCATAATATCTTCATTTTTAATAGGATACTGCCAAACGAAACGTTGAAATTTTTAAGCAGTTTTGGGACTCCAATAAGCAAGGTGGCGGTCTCACATTGGGATGAAAGTCATCTTTCATAAAGATGACTTTCATACCCAGATGTGCGGATAAGCTAACCACTCGGTTACCGTATAGGTAGCTATTTCCACAGCTACAATCAGCAGTGTATATCTAACTCAAGCATTGATATACCCTACTGATTGTAGCTGGACTGGTTGGCCAAATGTTTAGCGTATTCGCTCTCCAGCAAGACGCCGTGTGTTCGACTTCTCCCAAAGGCATGGTGTTTGTGATTGTCCTACTAACCGTTCACGCCTATAACCTCTGTCCTGGTGCAATATGACTTTTGAAGCCTTTGTGCTATAAAAATCAAAACTAACTAACCTGATCGCATTCCTCTTGACTGTTCTCTTCCAATGTTATGTTGCATTTTGTTTAATTAAGTAGTCTTTCAAAGTAATTACTGCAGACATCTAGAATATCTTTATCTTCAGCGTCATGTCACCTTGATCATCACTGATTCCTTTTATAGCGTACTTTCCTTGATTTCTAAGATTTTTCAATAGACAATATAATTTGTTACCTTCCTAATATTTATCTTACATATTATTATTACAAGAGACTTCCAGGGAGTCAGAGACTCATCGAGAGAAGCTACATACTACACGCGCCAGCTATCATACTTGATCTTAAATTCATTCACACTGCTTGAACTCACAACATCTAATGGCAATCCATTTCAATCACGCACCACCCCTATGAGAGAAAAATCTAGGTCTCACCCCCTTCTTAGCAGCATTTATTCTCAGCTTCCAAGGATATCCTCTTGTCTTTTCCCCACCCTCCACAAAATAAAATATTTCATCACTGAAATCTTCTATGATCCATTTAGAAGTTTGTAGGTCTCAATCATATCATCCCTCTTTCTTCTGTTTGCAAGTGTCTGCAATCTACAAATTCCCAATGTCTTCATAATCGGTATTCCACAATCCTGATATCATTTTGTACTTTCTCCAATATATCAGAATCACAAGAAACCAGGAAACCAGATCTGCGCTCAATAGTCCAAGTGAGGTCTTATCAAGGCCTTGTAAAGAGGCAAAATAATATCCTTATCTTTACGCTTTACGTGTGAACGTTCGTTTCAGCATTGCAATTATCTTTTCAGTTGAATTTGCAATCTTTGCCACATGGCCCTGAACTTCCTATCTGTTGCCATTCTAAGATCCCTAGTTGTATCACTTTCTTCTAGCATAATCCCACCAATATAACACGACATTGGATATTTAATTACACCAAAGTGCATGACTTTGGTGTAATTAAATATCCAATGATTTATTGACATTGAACTGATATCCATTTTCCCAAACCCACAATTGCTACCTCTTCAAATCATTCTGCAAGAGTACTTCATAGTAGTAGTATTTCTGATTACCCTACCTATCTTCGTATCATCAGCAAATAGCTGTATGTCGCCTGTCAAATCCTCCCCATTATCATAAATGTACAGATTGAATAACAATGGACCATGATTGATCCCTGTGGCAACCGCTGGTTACCTTAAATTTCGTAGATACATCCCCATAAACCATCCGCCGTATATTCTGACCAAAATCTTCGCACGATTTTTGTTTAGATAATTTTGCCCAATGCTTTGCTTTCTTGCATTTTTCTCTGTATTCTCTAAGAGCACGAGCTAATTCACTTACTATGGACTTTCTTAATGCTTTCTTTTTTCTTCGATAATTGTCTCTTTAAGTTCTTGAGTTCAATATGGAGTTCTGATTTTTCTAACAATCCAGATAGCTTCACGTTAATCAATGTTTCCCCCTTTCAAAGCCTGTACCCGCGTCGACTTGGTGCTTTTTCAAATGCTTTCATTTTTAGTGAATAATATTTGTATATTTTAACTCACAGTTCATTACTGTAATCTGTTCCACTTATTTTTTTAAGGAGTTGTATGAAGCTATACAACGATTTACCAGTATTATTATAGGTTTGCCCTCCACGTTTCCCCAAGAGATTTCTATGTCTGTTATTCATTTTCTATCTGCTGTTTATGTCTACTATTGATATTTGATGAACTAACCAAAACACATCATATTAGCATCTTGAAGTTTCACATTGTAGTTTCTAACATTAAGATGAAGATACGCGATTTGAGGCTTCTGAGTTGCGCTCTCCACATCGCATCGTTTACCATTTGGAAAGTTCCTGAACTTTACTGGTCAGAGGTTAGATCACTTCTTGATAATTAAATTTAAAAATTCCGTAACTTATGGCATTAATTTTTCATCTTCTTGCAGACTCTTCTTACGGACATATCAATTTCTTTTACCTCATGTCTTGTCGCAGTATTCTATCGATAATCATATCACGTGAGATTCCAGTAAAATCTAAGAAGAACTGATTATTTTTATTGAATTTCTGCAGTCACATGCTCGATGTGTTCTTAATTGATTTTTTTTTTTTAAATACTTTTGAGTGATGCTGTTAGAAAACACAGTTTTATTGTCGGGAGCACAAAAAATTATAAATTGCAAAACAAGATTATGTTTAATTTTACATAATGTAACAAACCTTATTAAAAAAAAAGCCAAACGATACCGAAATTAGTTCAGTTTAAGGGTATTAATTCATAAATCTAAATAAATATTTCTATTCAGAAATATTAAATATTTTAAAGAAAATCAGTTAATTAGAATTTCAATTACGTATATTGATTGAGATTAGTTTTGTCATTCACTTATAACCAGTAAGTTTTTTTTTTTTTTTTTTTTTGTGGGCCATAGGCTTGCTTTTAATGAAGTATTTTTTGTAAGATTTTTAAGAAAACTGCCTTTATTTTAAGTGATTTGCTGTTCAAGGAATACAGTTCTGGGAATTTTATGTCAGAACATTTTATTTTTCCTACATTACACTTTTAATTTTTTATGAAAGAATGAGAAAATAAAGTAATGACAATCGAGAATCCCATGAACTTAGAACTGATGGATGATTCGCATCCATCGCGACGATTGGGAAATTTCAATGGCCAGTTCACCAAAGAATTCTCGACCGTTATGTTAGATGCTATTCGTAGCTCTTTGCGACGCCTCCACAATACTTAAAATATTCCTATGCGTTGACTTATGTTTAGCCTCTTAATCAATTATAAGTTTAACTTAGTCTATATGTAGTACACGTGCACCGTAGAATGCAAGAAACAAAGAAAGAAACAATGTTTTTTATCTTTTATAAACTTATTATTTGCCTAGATGGAACGATAAATCCCCGAAACCTGATGTCTTTAGTTGCTTATTATCACCTTTATTATATTCATGTTTACTCACTAGTATATTTACTTATTGTTCATTTGAACCATAGTTGAAACGTTCTTATAAATATTCCTTCAGTTCTTAAGAATCTAACTCCCATTAAAAAAGGAGCAAGCCTTTGTGGCCACTCTGATACGATTTCGTAGAGAAATTTATTCTCTACGAAATTCACAATTTTAAATTCACAACTTTTAAGTACTGAGAAATTAGTTTCCTCATCTAATAACTGAAAACGTTTCAGCATTTGATTTATGAAGATGTCACCAGAGAGCTCCATTATGTTCTGCGGAAGAAAAGAGAAATTTCCAAGGGATGTCGTAGAATGAGTAATGGCTTCTGTTACTTCAGATACAATAAAAAATTCATCGCTCTTTCCTTCGTTAACAATAAAGAAATCTATCTAGATATTAATTATTTCCTGTGATGGCTACTTTATAAACGAAGTGTCCAAATAGATACCCACACACATTCATCCACTTCAGTAACCAGTTTTACACTCCCTAAAATCCACTCGAATAATGGTAATCCTCACAAGGAATAACACGCTGGAAATTATTCTCAGCGGGATTTGATGTTCATAAACAAATTGTATACAGGATCATGACGATGAAAATAATCTTAGAGCGACACAATGTTCTGTCATTTTAAAGAGAGGCTTCAGATGAGAGATAGCTTTCCAAAATTGCTGACATCTCGCATTAAGGGGTTTTCGCATTCGAACATCTGCATTTTAGAAGGCATCTGAGTAAGATTAAATTCCATTATTTTAAGGATTTATATTAATTTAAATGGTTTAACAGTTTTGCTTGTATCTACATTTTATAAGATTTAAGTGTGTATGTGTGTGTGTGTGTGTGTGTGCGTGCGTGCGTAAATAAATTAAATCAACAATACGGTAGAGAAGATGAGCCTAATATGATACTACATGTTCAGAAGCTGCAGTTATATTAAATTTATTTTATTTTATTATTTTAATTATTAGTTATTACTCGTATGATCGGTTTTCTGTCAGCTGCTTCTAAAATAGCCTCATAGTTGTTTCGCGAAATTAGACATCTTTTTTTTTAAAATCCTCCAACCAACAAAAAGTAGTTTTTGTGAATTCGTGTTGGAAATCAACGTCATCCCACACTCATAAAAGATTAATTCCCTTTAGTTTCTATATCACTTTCTGAGTAGATGCATTCATTAGGTTGTTTTCTGGCATCTCTTATCAGAGGGGCTCTTACGCAACAGATGACTACCTCACTATATCATAAATATAATGCTTGAAAAGAAGTCAACGGACACCACAGTGTGAGGAACAAACAGCCATAGCTACCACCTTACTAAAATGTAGAACCTTCTTTCATTGCGATGACTGCAGCAAACCTGTTGAACAATACTTTGGCAATGGCCACTAGCATTGTTGTCCATGAAACAATCCTCACCTACTGGATAAAAAGTCAACATTGCAGAAAGAACTTGATCGGCAGCAATGTTCGGATATTCCCTCCAGGACACCTGACCTTCAAGAAATAGCAGAAGATCCGTTCCGTACCAACAGAACATGCTCCACAGCATGACTCCTCCTTCAGAACCTCGAGTTCTGTTTACAAGGCAAGCCGGATTCATTCCTTCATGGGAGTTCTTGCCAAACTCTCTGCCTATGTTAGTACAGAAGGTGTAACATGACTCGTCCGAAAACATGACTTTTTTTTTCCAGTGTCCAGTCTCGGTGTTCCTGACACCACCATAAACGAACTTCCGGTTCTTTCTAGAAATTAGTCGTTGCCGTATAGGCATGCGACTGCCGATACCGATCCTCTTCAATCCCCTGAGCCTAGTTTGGTTAAATATAGGATGGGAACAGCCTTACGCAGAAAGTTCTCTTTGTTCGTATAAGCCCTTTACCCTCTTAGACAAACAATGTAAGTTACTTTTCCACTGATTAAATACGCTGAGTATATCTCGTTTTGAGAAACCAGTCAGCTCTGCTATTTTCAAATGGTTCCAGCCAGACTGGTACCCCCAATAAGTCCTTTATGGAATCCGAACTCCGATCCTTTGTTTTTCCAATTGTGATCAACACTATTGACGATTACTGACCAGCAGCATTCTTAATAATTTCCTAGAATACGTGGTGAAGCACGTGATCAAGTATCGTGAATTTCGCTCTGTGACGTTTACGTACATCTGTACAAAGGTTTCTAATTCAGAGGCTGGTTATTGTACAAATATATACACTTAAATCTAAGTACCGTAAAACCAACTTGGTGATTGACAACTAAAATCTTTGAAAAAAGACATAAGCTGAACAAAATCACTTAAGTTAAAAATGTGGAAATGGAAAAAATCCATTTAATGTCGCATAATTTCAAAACAATACAAAACTAGTTGAATCCACTGACATTACATTGGAAAAACAAATAATGGCGGGGGGTAAGCTTTTCAAAGCGTGGAAAATCAATCAATCAATGGTAGTGTGTCGGAAATTCAACTAATAATAATGCGATTATTGTTGGTTGTTCGGTGAGTATTGTTAGCCACAATAATGCGATTAGTGTCGGATTACTATCCTTGAAAAATAATGTCGGTTCTCAATTGCTTTATGTTTACAAAATGAAAACTTCCAATTTTTTTTCAAAAATAAGCAATGTCGATAAAATATCTTTCATCATTATAAACAATGAAAAATATATAATTTTTATCAAACAGAAACTGATAAAATATTCCAGTATTGCCAGGAAATTCTATATTCACATTTGATCGTAATATTGCATTAGACCAGTGATGGTGAATCTTTTAGACATTCGGCGTGTCAATAATTCAGAAAATGCCTAATTTGACTCTGCTGCCTTACCCCCCCCCCCTCCGTCTGAACAAAAGAGAAACAATTGTTTACATATTCATTTATTTAAAAAAAATACAGTCCAATCATGTGTGATGCCATGCATTATATATATATATATATATTTAAACGTCAAATGTTGTTGTGGAGTCCATTGAAGAGCTTCTGGATATGATCGTGGAACTGTTTGAACTTTGATGGAGCAGAGCTTTTCTCTAGGGTTATTTTCAATTTTCTGTAGAGCAGCAGCAATTTCTGGACACGAATGGATATGAGCAGGTGATAGTTTAACTCCTGGACAGTTTTTTGCATGCTTCATAGCTCCTACTGCCGTCTGGCTGAATTCTCATTCTCAGCCTTTAAAGAAACGTCAAATAATTACAAAAAAAAAATGAAATACGAGTAAAACAAACTCAGACGCATGCAAAACATATTATATAATAATGAAAAAACAGATTCATTATTAAAACAGTTTCATACATAAGAAAAATCAGTGATTTACAATAGAGAAAACAATGACAAATGGGATTAAAATAGTGCACTAAAATTACCCTACTTTTAATACTAATTTTAAATTGAACTGAAAAAAAAAAATGAAACACATTGCGTTTCATTTGATTAACATCAATTAATGACTTTTTGCTGCCGAGTCTTAATGGATAAGTGTGAAATTGAAGGTCGGTACTTCGTGTACTTGAAACTCAAGCAAGCAGCACTAACTTCAATTCGGTTCCGAGCATTCAAAATTTCTTGTTCGTAGTGGCACTCTTCAATCTGCTGACGATGTCTTTCCTCAAGTCGACAAACACTTGAGTCCAGATGCTGGCCTGGAACTCTGATAACTGCAGCTCTAATCCTTCCATTTGTAGCCATTGGAAATCATTTAATTCCATAGAAGTGAATACTACTACATCCGGATATTTAATTATTTTAATTGTCTGTTCTAAACTGATTAAATCTTCCATCAAACTGATCATTTATTGAGCTTAAAATATGCTGGTACTTTATGTGCAAGGGCTCCGTTTTATTTTGCACATCCTAGCTGACCTCCTCGAAATGTTTTCAGTCGAGAAAAATACTTATAAGTTTAATACGCACATCTCGTTTGAAAATTTGAATTTTAGTTTCAAAGGCTTTTATCTATCCAAACAAAACGGCATTACTTTTGCTTGTAACTTTAAGTTCACTTCATTCGTAGGAACCGATAGGTCTGTAAAAAACATCAGTGAACTGACCCATGTATGCACAATCACTGAGCTCAGGAAACTATTCCGAATTTCTATTCTCAACATATAACTTAATTTCTTCAGTGCATCAGCAGTCCTCTGTGAGTTGATTCAACTTCCTGGAATAGTGCAGAAAATTCTCGCTTGTGAAGGGGTCAGCAGCTATTAAATTTGCTATTTTTGTTACAACTATCATTAGATCGTGTAGTTCTGTGAATCCTGCCTTGGCACACAACACCTTCTGGTGGATAATGCAATTAAACGGCACAACTGGATCTCCAATAGCTTCCATAAACAGATTCATAAATCCGACCTTTTTTCCCCATCATATTGGATGCTCCATCTGTCGTCACATTAGACATATCAAATCTTGGATCACAGAGCATTTTTAGAACAATGTTGCTATCTCGCTTCCTGCTGTACTTATTGACATCAGTGTTTCTAGCTTTACCAGCTCTTCTCTCATGTCTGACCATCGGAAAATCTTCTACTCAGTGGTAAATGAGAAATACGCTTAATAATAGCATCTTTATTTTTCCATATCTTGAAACAAAAAAGAAGCACGTTTTCGACGAGTTTCTTTAATAAATTCTCCTTCACTTGAGGGTCTTCCCATGATGAGCTATGCAGTGAGCAATGCTGAAACTTGCTGATGTTAAATTCGTAAGGTCTCTTAAGAATTTGACGAAGTTACCTGATTGACACTCTTTGCAGTGTGGCTGCTGATTCTTCCTTCCTCACTTTTTTTCCCAAAAGCCAATGATGATTTGTTTCGAAATGTCTTTTCACATTCCACGTTCTGCTTACTACTATTTCATGGCACAAGGATTTGCCATTACTGTCAATAACGCCGTAATTCTCAGTCCATGCATCTCGAAACCTTAGATTTTTCAATCATTCGGGATTTTTGAATTTGAAGTTCCTCCATAACAGGGGGCTAGAAGATTAAAGAAAAACGTCACCAAAAACGTCGTGACGTTCGCAGTTCACACGCGTGTCATACGTTCGCCATCACTGCATTAGACTTAAAATTTTTGTTATATTGGGCGTGTTATTTTATGGAAATGAATATCAGCACGCAAAGAACCATTCGATTGGAAGTCGGAATGTGACAGCTACAGAAATTTCCTGCATACTGTACATTTCTATTTTCTCTCTCTCTCTCTCTCTCTCTCTCTCTCTCTCTCTCTCTCTCTCTCTACTGCTGTTGCATTTTAACCCTATTAAAACATCAGTAAAAGTGAAACGGCAGTTTCTCCATTAAAAAGAGACTAAAGCTCAGTATGAACGTTTGTTATTGCTGTTTCAGAAAATATGTAAACCCATTTCTCTGTAGTAATCTCTCTCCGCACAAGGAATTAGGATATAAACAAGAAAACCTCTACTAGGCTGGCATGGTTTGTGTGGGCTATTTGTTTATGTATATAATAATGCCATTTGTGCAGCGAATATTTTCATAAAAGCAGAATTGAAAGTGGAAATGTTTTGCTATTTCAATATAACAGCCTGAATGAAAGAAAAATATTTTGATAAAAGCAGAATTGAAAGCGGAAATGTTTTGCTATTTCAATATAACAGCCTGAATGAAAGAAAAATATTTTTATGACATCTGGACTATTCTCGTATGTTCCCATTAGTGTCCATATGAACCATAACGTATTTTAGGGAAAATAATTTCCCCGTATGAATGTTTTGAATAAAAAAATTTCAGACAGATTTCTCCATTATTCGACCTAAAATAATTCATGATAATTATAGTGTTTTCCCTACGAACTGTTTTTTTTTAATTGATATGGATTCGATATCTGTTTTTTCAATTCGTCATAGAGGCAGTTTTTTATTTTATTTTAATGTTTGCAACACTTCGCTAACATTTGAATGTTAGCGGAGAAAACGTTTTCCAGAGTTCTTTTAATAGCAATGATTAATGCATGAGTTAAACATAAAACAAAAAATATAAGTCACGTGATGTTGTCGAGAAAACATTCATTTTTTCTTACAGATTTTACAATGATAGGAAGATGATTATATCAACTGGTGTGCTTTAGAATTATTCCAAGACAACTTAAACCATGAAAGAAAAGTACTGTGATCTTTAATTGGTGCGTTCTTTCCCCATAACGTATCGTACATGTTTGATTTTATTTCTCCTTTGTAGCATTTGCCTCAAAATGGTCCGATTTAAACCAAACTGTATTTTTACAAATCTCAGGGATTTTTCTAAATAATAAATTCCTATAAAATCTGTTCATCCAGATTGGAGAAACAACACGAATCCAATATACTCTCGTAATAATATTTTGCGACACAGAGCCGGAAAAAAAAAAAGAAAATTAAATCTCATTGTGCGCCCCAAGGATATCGAGAAACAAGAAAGCATATTTATTAAGTTCAGCATTTTAGTGGAGTGAACTGAATCATTTATAGGATTTCTGCTTTATAAATATTGGTCACTTTATTAACGTATACGTCTAATAGTTAAAGGGTACTTTAATCGATTTGACTCTCAAAAAAGAAAACAAGAGGAGGAGGATTCAACTATTAGGCATATCCTAAGAAAATGGCCTTGACATTCATCTCACTAGTTGAAAACAATATTATACCAGAACATATTCACTTAAAGACAGGATGACATTCACTCTAAGAACATCCTTCTCATTTCTTCCTCCTGCTGCTATTTATGGGAAGAACTTTCTTCTTATGTATTCTGAAATTTATTTTCTGAAAGGAATCCAGTATTAAATTGTTAGCAATTTTTTTTTTGCTTTTTTTATCCTCAACTGATTTTTTTTTTCTTATAAGTAACATACTTTCTAATGTCATATGATTAATGGCCTTAGTACGACTGCGCAACACGGCTCTTTTCCGGAGAGGTATTGAAAAATCAATGATTTTTTCTTCTGATCTGATTCACGGAATCCATATCTTGAAAACAAAAGTTCCATTTTATAACAAAGAAATTCTCCTCACCTTCTTTCCTAACCCTTTCCATATTAAACGTACTTTTATAAAGCTTCATCCAGATATCTATGAAAATTCCTCCTATTATCTTAAATCCAATCCATTCTCTTTCATTAAATGCTCAAATAAAGAACATACAAGCACCAAACCAGTGCTTCAAAGTTAATAACTTTTTCATATTCTGTTTCCCTTTCTAAAATTTAAACTGCATTATCGGGAAGAGGGTTTGTCATAAAATAACTAAAATAAACTTAAGAACAAGTCAACTCATTGTAAGACTCTAAGACGCTTTAAAACTATTCTGTTTCTGAGAAACTTTTAGAGTATTTCGGTTTTACATTGATTAATAAAATTTGATTTATTTGATTAATAAAATAAAATTAAAAAAAAAACATGAATCGGTTCAGAAGAAAACATGATCTTCCACATTCATTACAAGGTCATCATTTTTTCCGCATCGAGTTGTATGATAACTATGTCCGAAGTTATGAACTGAAAAAGTTGCCTGAAATCCCTGCGAAGTACCCTTAAGCCTTCGTGCGTCATTGTATAAATAAATTATTTATGGTTTACGTTGAAATTGTTTTTCAGTAAAAGTATCACTAATTTTATGGAGTCAGTTTCATTATGACCAAGAAGACCAGCAAATGACTGTTACTGGCCGTAGTTTTCTTTCTCGAATTTCCTTCTTTTAGTGTTACATCTTTTCTTGTGTTCATTCTTTTCTCTTTTTTGCATCTTCATCACCATATAACCAGAACTGTTTACACCACATTTTTTATTTTACGAACAGCCAATTCAAATGTGAGAAAGAAACGTATATTTGAAATATCTTAACAGCCAAATAGATAATAATAGAGATTCGTACTTCACCATTCAAGCAATCAGTACAGTGCTCATGTCCCCTGGTTTAAGAAAACTCAACTTTAGATCCTGCTAAGGTCGCAGAATGAGTAAAATTATCACCCATTGCACTTCAACAAATAGCATATCCCTGTAATGATGAGACCCAGCAATCATACATCATTCCATTAAAATCATTCCGATGCTCTCCTTCTACCACCTCGTTTTCTTGTTGGAACGATTCCTTTCTGTTATCTGATGCAGGATGGTCATTATTTTGAGGATAAATGATCCATTTCGTATGATCTGTAGAAATGCATTCCTTACAACATGTATAAGGAACACGCCTGGATATTCAGCTGGTAATTAATTTTTTAATCATCATCATCATCATCGTCAACCAATTACTCCAAGTATGTACTTTTAAGGGATTATAAGGCTATTATGACAGTACTACACGAAAACTTTAATTCATAAGAAAATTATTTCTTTTTTTTTTTTTTTTTTTTTTTGCAGGTGGGTACTATGATGGCCTCCTTATTCCAATCATCTGTAATTCGACAGTCTGATTAGGCCTTCTGAATTATGCACTGCAGCCACTGTAAAACGTTTACACCTATGTATTCAAGCATTTCTGATAGAATCCGATCTATTCTAACTGCCTTTCTCTAATTCAGGTTTCTGGTGGTCTTTTCTGCCTCAAGTATTGATATGCACTCCCGACTGCATTCTTCGTGAATATTTTCTTTCGCCGTTCTGTCACATCTGATTTCATTTATTATTTTTCATTTTTTCTTTTGTTCATTTATTTCTATTAGAGCTTTATTCATTTAATGTTAGTCAATGTAATATGTTATTTGTAAGTAATATTTAACGCATTTAAATATAAATACCTCGACAAGAAAGATTACATTAAGTTACCAATGCTTTGCTACTTAGGATGATTCAAAAAATAGTATTTTAGATATAACGGCTGGGTAAGATCACCGAGATTTTCGTCCATATTAAGCCTGTGTGAAGCTGTGGTCCAAAGCGTCTTGTGCTTATCTTTATTTACCGAAATGACGCATCTATTTATTTTTTAGCCAGCGAAGAGAAATATTTAGAAGATAACCGTGAAGAAGAATTTGTAATGCAACTAGAAAATGTATATTTTTACAGCTTCGATTCAGTGTCATAATTAACCAAAGCTAAGTATTTTCATCGATGCATAGATTCTGATAAAAAATTATCATTTTTCTTCTGTATGTATCTTGGATTTTTCCAGAAAACAGAAAAAATTGCAACTTGCTGCAATTCGTGTATTCCGCGACACACACATATTCAATGGAATCATCGGATGAAAGAAAGAAATTCTATTCTTCTTAAAATATTCTTCTTAAAGCAAAAACTCGCTCTCTCGTCTCAATGGGAAATATGTTCAAGCAGTATGGTCATTGGTCCCATCACTCCTATTTGTGAAATATTCAATGTGTGTATATCAAAACAGATAAAGCATTCAGCACATCCCCAATGATCTAAACCTCAAAATTCAAGCTTCATTCATTCTTGAATTACAGTGAAGCTCATAACAGTTGCAAAACTACATCAACAATGCAAGCCTCTTTTTGAAATGAACTGAAGCAGAAGTCTCTTGCACAAATAATGTCGGTGGTAGTGACGCCTTTTCACCCCTCGCTAAGACATCGGGCGCAAAATCTCTCTACCTATAACTCTAAATCTTCAAATATGGTTAGCAGTAATTTGAAATCATGTGATGAAACCAGAACTCATGACAGCATTCTTTCTCTCCTCTAACGTTCAATGAATTATTTATACAAATCACCTCCTATCATGTCAAAACATTCTGCATCCTATTTTGGACTTTTGATGAACAACATCGGAAATCTTGGTATTTTGCAAACCTAAAGTTGTTCTCATTCCGGTTGTATATTTTCTCAAAACCATCATTCCAGAAATACCAGTCCTCGTTTTAGTCCTCTACTCTTTTAATCTTCATACACTATGTTAACAAAAGTAATTAAACACCCCTAGTTGCAGTAAAAAAATTAAAAAAAATGCGTCTTAATTACATTTCTAGTACCGAGTAGGACCACCTTTGGCCTGAATGGCAGCAATTACCCTTCGGGGCATGCTTCCAACCAATTTTTGATACGTCGAAACAGGAACACTCTTCCATTACTTGCGCCGACAAGTAATGGAAGAATTTCGCAAGATTCCTGCTAAGAAAAACTTTGTTTTCATTTTACCAACAAAACAATATATTATATATTGTTACACCCCGATACCTTAAGAATGTAGAATTCCCAGTTATCATGGTGTAACATGAAGAGAAAATAAAATAAAACCCCTGTATAAAAGCTAATAGATGCATTATTTAAAAGAAAGAAAAATATTCTTGCATCCAAGTAAAATACTGTATATAACAAAAAAGTGTTTGAAGAACTAAATAATAAAAGAAGGAAAATATTACAGTTGTGATATAAAACAATTAGCTAATTAAAACGGAAAAGACTAGTAATAAGAAATTGTATGTGAGAGGCTAAAGATTAAAATATTAAGTAAATTCTTAAACATTTGGAAGGGGGATTAATTTAGAGGCTAGCAAAAGAAAAACAATAGACTATCGCTCAGGGTCAATTCCCGGATTTGAGACATCTTTACAGGCTCGCCGACCAAAGGATGTTTGTCAGAAAAACGCCACCCTAATTGGTCAGTGAAGTCGAATCAAGTAAGGGGCAGAGAAAAGAAATTAAAGTGGGTGCCGTTAGGGATCAAGGTATAAAAGGGTTAAAAAAACCCGCAGAAGGCTTTTTCCTGGATAGTTTCTTCACGAGCTCCTTCGTATAGGTTTCACATGGTTTTCTTGAGTGGCGGGATTTCGATTCCGTATTTCCTATGGTAAGAAACGAGGAATGCCATTTAGTAAAAGGAAAGAAGGTAGTATTTATGTGCTTCATCATCCAGTGACAACTACGAAAAAGGGGAAATCTGTAAAGAAGTCGGTGCCACATGGCGAGTTTCACAGCCATTGTATAGATGATTCTAAAAGTGTCCGTAATTCAAGTACAAGAAGTTAAGATCGTGTAAGCACAGTTTAGTGCCAAAAGGACAGATTATTAGAGAGATCATACCAGGATATTATAATCGGATAAAGGTAGAGGCCAATATAGAAAACTCAAGAGGAAAAGGTACTGTAAAAATCTCATGTTAACTGAAAATCGTCTGTAATTGTTATCATTATTCTATTACTGAACTGTTGAAGATACTAGGACTTTAGTGCATGACTGATTATAATGAACGTATGCTTGTTAATATTAATATTATATAAGTAATTATGTGTCCTGAAATTTATGCATGTGTATTGTAACTTATAGGAAAGTTTTAAATATCAAAGTTATGTGTTAGTACAGTGAAGGGATAATTTAATCTACATAGTTTTGGATAGTTAAATGGAGTGAATTGATTACATATGTCCATGTGCTACAGCATATAGCGTATTCAGACTAATATAGGGTTAGCTAAAGTGTTAATTAGATAAGGGATTATACATATGATTGTATGTGTTGAATTTGTTATGGCGGCATGATCGCAATACCCATATAGGATCATAGCCAAATTACTTGTGATAAGCTAATGTTATTTTGTAAATTTTTTCTTAGTATTGAATTTAATTATATTAGAAATTGAATTGTACCATGCTAATGAGTTTAATAAACCTTTATTCATTGATAAAACAGTTGTCTGAAATTGCTGCCCAACGCACCACTTGAAAAACGTACGAACCTAATCACGCGGGGAAATTAATGTGTTGAAAAAAACGAGATAAAGTGTCACGACTGCAAATTGTTTCACATTCAGACATATTTTAGTAATTTCTCCTCGTTTTTGTATTTAATATCTCAAACTAAATGTCCCAAAAGGCGCAGCATAATATAAATATTAGGGACACTAAGGGGATAAATAACTTAAATATTTATATTTTTGGGTGATATCTCGTGCATAGATAATAGTTGAATATAGATAAGCATAATTTCACTAGATAGGATAATAATCGTAAATTGGGACACAACAATATTGTGGAAAAATGAGCCAGCTATTTGGAATTGTAACGTAAACAACTAAGGCTGTGAAGTCAATGGATAATGAGTGTTCATTGCCTGTATTCCTCTGGAAGGTTTGTTTGTTTGTTTGTTTGTTTTCAGGCATGAAAAATCTGTGTTTCCGGAAGGCTAACTTTCTAACTTTCCTTCAACTCAAAAGCCTTTAGAAAGGTTCTTCATGTCTTAGACGTGAATTGAATTGGATCCAAGGATTTCAAACCATAGTACATTGTCAGCACCGACTGAGCTAGGCTACTGAGGCTCCGAACAGTGAATAAGAATGAATAATTGCGAATTCGCAATTATTCGAAGTTAGTCGAATCCAACCATGTTGGTTGGATTCGACTAACGAAATCAACAACAATCCAAGAACTATGGACTCCCCATTCTCCACTTTTTTCTTTATGGAATCTCTCTCTCTCTCTCTCTCTCTCTCTCTCTCTCTCTCTCTCTCTCTCTCTCTCTCTTTCTCTCTCTCTCTCTCTCTCTCTCTCTCTCTCTCTTTCTTTCTCTCTCTCTCTCATATGAGATATTTTCCTTTTTCATATCCAATGTGTTTCTCTAATTAAACTGCTCTCTCACCAGGATCCGCACTAAAAGATGGAGAAACTTTAATTATCTCTTTGCTTTAGTTTCTCCAGGTTCCAGTTTTATATCAATATTATATGAAATCTGAAATTCATTTGCTTGGGCTAACCACTTTGATGAGACATCTTTCCAAATTCTCAACATATAATGCAGATGAACACTGAATATCACTTATTTTCGCGGTCAAAAAGTAACTAACTTAAACGCACAAGTAGATTTCACTTAATGAAATAACAGAAAAAAAGGCAAACCAAATCGTTCATAATATTTGCTGTGAAAGTTAAAAAAGAACTAAAATAGACGAAAGATTATAAAATTCCGGATGTCATTTTTAAAATATTTTAAATGGCATTCTCCACTGTCAACTAAAAGGAAAAATCAAAAAGAATAATTTTCTCTTTAATAAAATGTTTGGTTGCAGTTTTGAAACGGTGACTTAGAGAAGAAATTCAGCATCACTCTGGGGATGGCTACATAGGTCAGAACTCGTCTTTGTTATGGTTTTGTTGCATCGCCTATCGTTTCCATTTCATGCTTTAACTTGTGGTGTCTTACAAGATCCTTGTTTTTCAGTTGCAAGAAAAACTTTGCTACGGTTTACTATTTGGAACTCTGAAAAGATATGTCTGACAAGAGAATCAGCACAGTGCTTAGAACAAAGTGGCTATATTAAAAAAGGCCTTTTCTATTGACTCAATAAACATTTCTCGCTGTGCTTCTTGGCCACTTCTGTGCTCTGACGGTTACTGATAAAAGGCAGGATCTGATAAAAAAATCAACTAAACCCTTGATTTGAAGGCCTAATGATGGTTGATTTTCGAGACGATATTGCTTTTCTATCCTTAATGTATTTCTTGTGTAAAGAGGACATCAATTCGAAAAACAGTTCGCCATTTATTCCCTTCTATTTACCCACAGATAATGATAGAAAATACACTGCTTTGAAAAAAAAAGTTAAAAAGCACTCTTATAGGCCGGACCGATCGTAACGAGTCACGCGTGTTTGTAGCCGGTATAATTTAGAGGAATATGACGCTTCCATGTTCGTGTAACCGTGACCAGATGAAATGTCTGCGAGAAGGGAACCAACGGACTTTCAAACAGGCATTGTGATAGAATGCTATGTTACAGGCCTATCTGTTTGGTAGTCTGCCAAACAGATAGGCCTGTAACATACTGGTGCTACGAAGGATAATATCTTAAACCAGCCATGCGACGGCTGAGACGTTGAATGCCGCTTTCACAACGAAGTAGTTGTTGCTGCAACTACTTAGTTGTGGACATGACTGACCTCCACAGAACCCTGATCTCAAACCAAATAAACATCTGTGGGGTGAACTGGAGCGTTGGACGAGATCAAGGGACGTCCGCCCTACAACACTCCAGGACCTCGTTACATGGCTACAGGAAGAATGGTCCAAAATCCCCGTTGATCTCTATCGTACGCTTGTGAAAAGTATGCCCTTAGGACTGGTGCAATCATCACAGGGAAAGGATGTCCTACATCTTATTACAGCTGGAACCATAGCTGTTAGTTCCTTACACTACGGTGTCCATTAGCTTCTTTCCAAGCAGCTGCATTTTAATCCATTCCGCAATGCCATTACTTATCACAGTTATTATACTGGTTGGGATTTGTGCAAGAAAGATAATAATATCGAAGGAGAATTTGAAAGGAAAGAATTTGTTGAGGAACTCATGATAATGAAAAGTGAAGTGATATCAGCTGTCAAAAGGAAAAGGTCCTGGAGCTGATAGTGTGTCAGCGGAATTATTGGGAGCAGCTGTGAATGAAGTAGTGAATATATTGACTGAAAAATTTCAATAGGTTTGGAAGAAAATATACTGGCCTAGCAGGGCTGGCTCTCCCGACGGTGCAAGACGTACATTTGCACGGGCGATAAGTTTTTTGGGAGCGGCAAATTGGCATAAACTATACGAAAAAATAAGGGGCGGCAAAATATGCTACTCCACGGTGCGGCAAAATTCCTAGGGGCGGCCCTGTGGCCTAGAGATTGAAAAACATCGGTATTCATTTCAACTCCAAAAAAAATGAAATCCCGATAATTGTGAGAATTATAGAACCATTGTTTTAATTTCACATGCAAATGAAGTTATGCTGAAAGTGAGCCAATAAAGGTTGGAGCCATATGTGAATAGAGAAATACCACAAGAACAGGAAGGCTTTAGGAGAGGTAAAGTATCTAGAGACCAAATAGGAAACATGAGATGGATTATGAAAAGAACAAGAGAATTTCAGAAAGATTGTGGATTGTAATGAGATCAATGGGAATACCTGAACGCGTAATTCTCTTGATATGAGAGCTGCATGACAACGAAGAAGCTTCAGTAAAAACAGTCTTTGGAGAAACAAACATTGTTTGAATGGAAATAGAGGTGCGGCAGGGTTGTATATTGTGGCCTACCTTTTTAATATTTATACTGAATATGTTATAAAATGGCTGATTTAGACAAAGATCTAGCTGGATTTAAGATTGGTGGCAGTAAAAATAAATAATCTAAGGAATGCAGAAAATACAATCCTGGTAGTAGAAACTAAGGAAGAACTGGAGAGGTTGATTTTATTGTTTAAGACGGAAAGTAATAAAGCTGGGCTTAATTTAAACATCGGCAAATCAAATGTTTTGCCGATGTTTAAACAAAACAAAACAAAAGCCGCCTGGTTGGCAGAGTGATCAACATAGCCGCTCTCCAGCCAAAATGCTGTGGGTTCGAATCCGCCGTGGACATGGATGTTTGTGATTGTCTGTGAAAATACTAGAGGTGGGGGTGGGCTAGATGGCGTTGTGGATGACGGGCAGATGAAGTTGAGTGGTGGAAACGGAGGGTTGTAGAGTACGTGCTCTCCCTCGATGAGTCTTGGACTCCCTGGAGGTGTCAAATAACAAAAGAATAAAATAAAAAAGTGATGGCTTCTGGCAATTTAAATGAATTTATAATAGAGGGAGATAAAATAGAAATTATTGAAAGTTATGATTTATTATGATTTAGAGAATTAATTCATTGGAATTAATGGAATTGGGAGCTATTGAGGATCTCATGGACTGCAAGGATGACCAATAAGTACTTTTAAAGAATAGAAAGACAGAATCCTCTTTGGAAGCGATGATCGCTAAAGAGAAATTGATGTACTTTGGTCATATTTTGCGAACTTATGAACGAGTAATGGAGGAATGGGAGAGGGTTGTCTAGTATTCTATTCGGTAGATGGATGATATTCGTTAGATAATTTTTTCTAGTAAATGTTTGTGAATCCGTTTCAGCTTGTTTAGTGGAAATGAGAAAAGAAAGACGGTTAGAACGGTGAACATTAAATCACCACGGAAAATGGCTTCGCTGTTTCAGCAGTTGGACTGCATAAATAATCGTTCTTAGAGGATCGAACAGGACACCGTAAATGTCTCAATTTTGAAAGTGATCAAAGCAAGGGGCCGGTGAATGTTCAGAATGTAACATAGAAATCTCAAAGAAGAGAAGGGATAAATATTATAGATTATTCATTCTCACCAGTGGAATATGACCTTTGTAGGAGGCGTCATAGAAAGCAATTTGGACACTCCAGATGTCCAGTAGGAGTCCTATTGTAACGCATGACTGATTTTTAATCTAAAATATAAAATTGGTAGTCCGAAAGGTATATTATGTTCATTTGTGTTCACACTGTGAATGTTCATAGAGAATCTGTGGAACGGATTTTTGTAAAATTAAACTTTCTTGGTGTTATTTTTGAATGTGATTAATTATTATTATCAGTACTATAATTATTTGTTTTTCTTTTCTGAAGCTTTCTTCATTGCAAAAAACGCGAGTGAAGCAGCCATAAAAATACACGCAGTTAACAAACAACATACGCTAACCTCACAACATTGGTTATTCATTCGGAAAAACCACAACACAGCCAGTTAATTTTCCAATTTCGGTCGTGTGGATAAGCATTTTTGACGGCAACAACTAAACAATGGTTGTATAAATGAAAAGGTAATCTGCACTTAATCTCCATTCTCAAAACCGCAATAAAAAATCACTCGTTAGTTTGTCTCTTTAATTTACGTTGCTTTGTTGCAGTAGAGTTCTTTCAACACTGAAGCCCACTGCATATACAAAATTCAATTTTATTTCAAGAAACTGGATTTTTTAAAACACTAGAAAGTTTCTTTTAACGTGGGAGATTAGTCTTCGTACTGCGTAGCACAGTTTCTTAATAACTAGAGATTATTTTAAAGACGATTCTATCAGTTATTAGTAACCAGGCAGTTATGTCACAGCTTTTCGTTGAGAACGATCGTGTCTTGGTAAAAAATAAATAAATAAAATAATAGAAATGTGTTCAGTTTTTAGAGGTTAAAAACAAAGATGCCACCCGTTCCTGTGTTTATGTAGCAGTCGGTTTAAAAAAAAAATCCGTGATGAACACCATTAATCCTTTCTATAGACAGCCTCAATCTTAATCACTCGCCTCTGGATCCTCTCCACAACTTCTTCATCCCACGGAATTCTAGAGTGTGCGCAATAATTCAGATGCGGCCTTATTAAAGCCTTATATATAAGGGAATAACTTTTCTATCCCTACTTCTTCAACAACCACTTAATCTGATATGCTGCTTTGGTAACCTTCGCAATATGACCTCTGAACTTCAACTTCCTGTCTGCAATCTAGCGTCGCTTAAATATAAAGATCACTCAGCAGAAACATCTGAAGGAGGATTCTTCTAAATCCGATTAAATGAAGTTAGCACGAGCATTAAAATAAGCAATTCGTTTAGTTTGTCAGGCAGTTGAATTAATTTAAATCTAGGCCATGTTGGACGCCTGCATAATCTCGATTTATCTAATTACATAATATTTGCTTCATTTCAGCGTTCTACGATATTTTCAGTGTTTTTCTATTTCAGAGGCTTAAAATATGAAAGGTTTTTAAAAGGCACATATGTATTTAATATGTTGTTGTTGTTGTTGTATAGACCTCAGTAGTAGGGTAGCCACTAGTGACCAGATCAAGATCAAGATAAGATAAGGAATCGTGACGTCATTGGTTGACGTCTTGTGGGCGTGACGTCATAAGTTTGTAATGTTTAGAATTTCCCTATGGGCATATGTGTCAATGGCTTCAGTTCTTGTGTTTTGGTTCGCGTATGGAATTATGGGTGATGGTAGAGATAAGGATTCGTGTTGTGATTGGTGGGACACTAGTGACCAGATGAAGATCAAGATAAGATAAGGAATCGTGTCGTGGGTGTGGGTGTGTGTTGTTTTCAGATGTAGATAAGTGACGTCATTTGTTAGTTGTAAATAAGTGACATTATTGTTTGAATGGAAAAGGGAGATATATTAGTGGATAAGGAATCATATCGTGATAAGTGGGACACTTTTGACCTCATCAAGACAATATAAGATAAGGAATCGTGACGTGGATGTTTGTTGTTTTCAGATAAAGAAAAGTGACGTTATTTGTTAGTTGTAAATAAGTGACGTTATTGTTTTGGATGGAAAGGATGATATATTAGTGGATAAGGAATCGTGTCGTGAGTGGTGGGACACCTCTGACCAGATCAAGATCAAGATAAGATAAGGAATCGTGACGTGGATGTTTGTTATTATAGAGTTTGGAATGTTTAGAATTTCGCTGGAGCCCTCGTCTGTCATGTCGCCTGACATCACATGGTGTTTTGGTTTGGCAATGGAATTGTGGGGGATGTTTTTGAGATACGAATTGTGACATTATGTGTTTGGAAATTCACAGTTTCAAAGTTTTCTGTATAATTTAATTATATGCTATGTCACTCAAACATAGTTTTTTTTCTTCTATAGGGGGTAGTACTAATTTCCAATACATTTTGGGATATTCTTTAGGCTAAAGGGTGGAAGTTCTTAGAGAAAGTCGTGATGGCGGCATTGTTTCGAGCTTTTATAAAAAAATTAATTATATACTGGTGTCTCTCAAACACACATACACACACATACACATTAGACATGAAAAGTTGCTGATGTATCCATGTTGATACTCTAATATGTACCCTATGATTATTCTTATGAAAAAAAAAAAAAAACTATCCGTTATTAGAATTATGCTTACCAAAAACATACGAGCAGTGATTATTGAAATTACAATTATCGATTGTTATGTTCAACTTAAAAAAAAAAAATTAACTTACATTTACATTTCTTTCCAGAATGGGAACATCTTGGTACTATCTAGGTTTTCTGAATATTCCAAATTGTTGATTTTTAACATATATTCACAGAATACAAACACAAGTCTGAAAATGCAGTTCACTTTTTCATTATAGGTTACTGTGGCTAACATATATTCACACCACAAAAACACACAAAACATAGCAGTTGAAAGATATTTCTGTAAATAACCAGAAAAGCTAGTTAACTACTTAATTTACATTACTATCCGATTGGTTCTCTGTATTAATTCTTTACCACTGTTGCTCATGCTATGATTTCCCAAGCTTGGTGGAAAAGTCTATGCACCGTTTAGTTTAGGGTAAGTGTTATTTCCGGTTTCGAATTCCGAATGCTGTTAGAGTATGGAATTCTGACAAGTGAAATTACTATTATTATTTTTTTTAAAAATTGATTGGTTATTTTCTGTATTTTACTTTTAAAATTCATATTCTAACAGAATAACTGAGCAAAATTAATAAATATATAAAATGTATGTGAATTTATTTTCCAACAGTGTAGATTTCTCATTAAGTCTTATCAGAAAGATATCTATCTTATCCGGTCGCTAAATTGTTGTACATAGGTGAGAAACATGTGTTTAGGTTCGAACTCTTGGTTCCCGTGGGAAATTATTTCTGTTGTAAATTAATTATTATTTATTTACATTTACTTACATTTATTTTTTTTAAAAAAACCAATATGACTATTAATTTTACCTTCGATTCCTTGTGCTCTTAACCTGTTTCTGTAACTGGAATTTTTTTATTTTTTCTTTAGCATTAGTAATTTTAAGTAACAGATATGAGACAAACAAGGTTTTGAACTCTCTGTAGCGTTTTTCTACAGCAATCGTTTTAAGAGTTTCAGTAACGTGTCGTTGGTTTAAAATATGTAATAGCTCTGTAAAATAACCAAATTCTAACAGTACTGTGACTTTTCAGGTGAAATCTTCTCCACTAAAATTCTGGCTATTAATTTAATACCCGATTATTCCTTTTGCTTCCAAGAGTTGACAATTTCATGAAATATTTGAGGGCTTTCATGAACAAATAAGACTTTTAATTCAATGAATCAAAAAAAGTATCTGGTTACTTTGTGGCATGAAATTTCACATAGAAAAAAAATGTTATTGTCTTACTTAAATTTGTATAACACATCAACGACACCCAATTTGTTCATTTAAATTTACACATTTTATTTGAATAGAATATTATTTACAAACTGTATTTACTGAATCTAACAATACAGATAATAAATTGAAAAATACATCAAAGATTTCTTCCCATGCTTGTGGAATTGCCATCATGTGGTTTTTGACAATGTGACTCTCATATGAAAGTTAATCTTTCATTTATTACTGTAGTAAAATTAAGGGTTGCATATTTATTTTTTTGAAACCAATACATATACTTCTGAGAATTTTAAAAGCACAGAATCTTTTGTTATGTTTCCAAAAGCATTTAAAATTACACGTTATGTTTTCACGTTTTGGGCATCTGATTTCATTTAAATCAAGAACAGGCCTCCCTATTAACCTCGTTAATGTTTTTGATTTTTCTCTTCCTTTGGCGAGTAATATTTGATATTTGCATGTTGATTCTATCATCCAATTTCTTAGTTTGTCCAGAGATAGTGAACCAATTTCCCACTTCAGCTGATGGTTATATTTTATTAACCAAGAATTCTGTTTTTTTAACTCTTTCAGGTAATTCATTGATAAAATCACTACAAGGAAATTTTGTCAATGCATATCTTACAAGAAATACAAATTTCTTTAGGAAATAAATTTTAACTCTTATTCAAAAGATATTGGCAAACGATTATCCCAGTGATAACTGGAAATTCGTATTTTGTACCCAGTGTCGATTTTTCATAATCGTTTTCCTTCATTCTTCTTCTTCTTCTTAGATTACTTCATATGGCACTACAAATAAATATTTATTTATTATTATTATTATTTCACTGATTATTAGCTCTGATCGTATATTTTATGTTAACTTTCTGCTCCAAAATTCTAAACAATTTGAACTTTCCACAAAGAAACTTTCAAAGAATTTGTGGCTCACCCATTATTTTTACATTACCAAACACAAAACACCCAACAAAACACAGCAGCTGCAGTGGATCAATGATTACCTTAAGTCCAAAGTCACTGGACTCTATGGAATTTTCTTATAGTACTGTTTACACTTACCATGCCCTACCCTGACCATTCCTTCAAAAATGAACCTTTTGCGCAGATGACTCAACGACATGTATTCACATGCTGCTGGATATACTGTTGGTGTGTTTTTATCTTACTTTGCGTGGGGAAAGGTAAAATTTGTATATGTGTTATCTGTAGAGTACAAACATTTTTTCTATTCCAAACTTTAAGAGTTAAAGTCACGTTTTAGGTTAATTATCTGTTCTCTCTGTAAAACAACCAAATTCTAACAGTTCGGATTTTCGATTATGTGAACGAATTGTTTTCAGATAACTCAAATAATGTCAATAGGTAGCACTAGACAATTTCTAAAATAATCAATACACAGATATCAATTTTCAACACTTTTTTCCTGTTCCTGGCATTAATTTCACAGTTGTGATTTTTTTTAATAATTAAACAGAATTGCATTAAGATATAAAGTTGTGGATTTAAATATCAAGTTCTAATCGGAATTACTGAGTAAAAAATTCACTGTGGAAAAACACAACAAAAGCATGCATCTTTGTTCATTTAAGTTTACAAATGCACATTTTATTTTGCTGAAATACTATTTACAAGTATATTCACTGAGAAAAATTAGAAACATGTGATTACCTAAAAATATTTCACAATATTTAGTTCAGACTCAACATTTTCCAAAGAGTTCAATGAATAAAATTTTTGTTACTCACCGTTACTTGGTTACATTACACACTTCCATACATTTGATATTGTGTCAGTCTGGAAATGACACCATGCCTCCCTAAACATTCTGTGTATTCTTTTGTCAGCAAATATACACAGTTTTTGTAAAATGTTCATAAATGTCCTAAAATAAAGAATCTTCATCGAATTGGATAAAATCTTGAAAGTCTAATTTTACTATTAATGAAATTAAATGGAGCCTGTGTAGCTCAGCGGATGTGGCGTTTGCACACCGCCGCGCTTGGCCGCACGAAGGAAGTCTTGGTTTCGAGTCTAGTCGGCGACTAGAGGAAATTTTTCTAAGCCTTTTTTCGACCGGTTCGCGAGTTAGTCGATCTCTGGCACGGGCAAGCAGGTTTTTCCTCCCGGAAACTCGGGTTTTTCCTCCTGTAAACTCAAGAAAATCGACCGTAGAACCCACATTATTTCAGACATTAAATATATTGTGTTAGGGTTAGGAACCACGAGATGGCGGCACATTTGAGCCGTCTCTCTCTTCACTGCGTACCGCTTAATTAGTGATAGCCTTGGGCCATCTGTCTCTGATTGGGTACCAGTGGAGATTGAACTGCCCACTCAGTCTCCAAAAGTTAGATAGGGCTAAATGGCCTCGCCTACTCCCGTATATGGGAATAAAATGGCGTTAGCTGATTTTTTGAAATTAAATGATTACGATAACTTGTCCCATGATACGAATAGATAGTAATTCAGTTTCCAAAAATAGTAAATGATTATCAATAACGTACATTTTTGGTGAAAATTTCTCGGGTTCTTCACAACTAATAGAAAAAACTTTACTTCCATCAGCTCCTGTATCATCAAGTATTAGTTTCCCCATCTGGGCATTTCAGAATATAACATTCACCGAGGTCCATTTCGTAGTCAACTCTTCTTTGCAAGTAGCCGAGGATATCAGACCACTTCCTGCATAACTTTTCCCAAGGGGTCCTGGATAAATACATCACAATGTACATGTCTTCTAAAATAATAATCGGTTTTCATCCTTTAAGAGCTAGGTGAACAGTTTTGTCTCATGCTATTTTCCTGAAGAAAGAAAATTTCAATGAATTTTGTGGCTCACCCATTATTTTACTTTACTTTCCTGGATACCAATCACCACAACACAATATGATAGCTGCATGGGATGAACGAATTGCCGAATTGCCGTAAGTAAAAACGTTTGTTTTTCCTTATAGTACTGTTTATCTGACCCTTAACCATAACCATTCCTTACAAAATGAAACTTTCGCATAGATGATTCACGGACATGTTTCTACATGCTGTTGATGTGAGATTATCTTACTTTGAGACATCATAGGGCAAATCTTATCTCTATGGCTGAAAGGGTATTCTATATTATTTGTCCTTATTATGTTAAGTATTTTATCCTCAAAAAGTGTTTTTGATGTTAGACCATGTGACTATTTTTCTCACTCATATGTCCGAAATTGTTGGGATGGGAAAAAAAACAACATTAGGTGGTGGAAGTGAAAAGGTCGTCAAGAGGGTGACAGAGGTCTTCCCTGCAATGCTCCCCCCCACCTAACCCCATCACCCCTATTCTCCCCCCCCCCTCTCCTCCAGAAGATGTCTGCTCAGCCTAGTGGAGATGAGCGAGCTCATCTTTTGCAGATATCTTTTAGTGATGTCACCTCCAACTGATACTGATAACTTTGGAGGAAAAAAAATAGCATTAGGTGGTGGAAGTGAAAGGGTAGTCAAGAGGGTGACAGAGGTCTTTCCTACAATACTCCTCCTCACCCCCTCTCCTCCAGAAGATGTCTGCTCAACCTCGTGGAGATGAGCGAGCTCATCATTTGCGGATAACTTTTAGTGATATCATGCAGAAACTCATTACATGACTACGCCGCGCGCGGGCTTGCGCGTGCGTGTGTGTAAAGAGAGAGAAAGAAAATCCTAACAATAAAATAAAATGGAGAAATTAAAAATAAAATAAAAAAGGAAGAAAGAAAGTATGAAATGGAAAGAAAGAAAAAAAAGGAAATGATAGAAAGAAAGCGATGAATCATTGACAAAATAAATAGAAAAGTGAACACAGAGTGGAAATAAGGAAAGAAAGAAGAGATGTTTCTGTTTTGAGTTGACAGGACGGGTTTTCTATTTATTTTTATAAATAGAAAATTTATAAAAAAGAATGTGAAGATGCAAAAATTGAATTAATTCAGCATTGTCTCTCCATAAAACGGCAAAAAAAGGTGCTTTAGGAGTAAGGACTGTTTTTGGAAACAGTCAAGATGGATAAATTGTGAATAAGTTTTGGCACATTGCATTAACTTCCGCTTAGCTTAAAAATACTAATTTCTGAAAATTGCCACGAGAGGCGCAACTACCACATTTAGATTTAAACACGGTGCTTTCTTTGTCATTTATTTATTTAGCTTCACTTTTAGGCAAGCAAGAGATAATTCTTGTTTAAAATACCACAGACGAATAAAGAAAGCGCAGCAAATATTTTGTTTAACTCCATTTATTATATTACCCGTTAAACGAAGTATTTTGTTTTATTTATTTTTGCCCCGGAAACCTCAACACGAAAGACGTAATAGTGAGAGATAGTCAAATCGACTCAGTTAGAAATTATCTGCACAAAACTATTTTTTCAACAACCTCCTTAACTATTTCCCTTATGGAAAGGGAAGAAAACCTGGTTTTGCATAAATCCCATCGAATAAGCGAGCAAAACATTCGTTGTTATAGTTCCTCAGCAGGCATTCCATTGTGCGCAAGCTACGCATCCTCATTTGACAGTGTAGGTTGAATTCAAAGTGATCTTCTTGCATAATCAAATTTAATTGTCCATTTTGGGTAGAGAATAACAAACGCATGCTGCAGATCGGAGATAAAACGATCAGGGCCATTCTACAGATGTTCATTACAAAGCACGGTGCTGCTCAATGTCTTCTTATACCAAAGAAAACAAAACACAATTATGAGAACCCTTTCCTTTTGTGATTTTACCGAAATGAAAACTAAGAGTGTTTTGAATTAAATTCCGTAAGAAGAAATTTGTTTCGCTCATCTAAGCGTAAGAAGAAAAACAACCACAGCTCATTCCTAGTGAGTTTTTTCTATATTTCGAAAGAGGTTTGTAGTCGCTGAGAAGCAATAAAAAGTAAAATTAAAACATGGTTATCTTTCGAGGCTTTAATTGACAGAGAAGTATGTATTAGTCGCACAGAGCAGCCTGCGAGGAATGACAGGGATTAATTGTAGAAGGCGTCCACGCATCACCCAAAAGAATATGTGGTGATAACCAAACGTTGGCAGATTGTATTTTTAGTCGTGATTAACGTCATATGAGTGTCTTGATGAAACAATGGAGAGAGGATTCACCATCTATCAAAGCGCGTTCGCCCTTTATAAGCAAGACTATATCTTGTGGATGTCTTTAGATGGTAGATGAGTTTCATGATCACGTGTGACATCACCACCATCGTATTCATTGAAGGTCTGAAATGGCTCGAGGAAGGTCCCCCTTCATTCTCTAACGCTGTATTTCCAAATTACCTCTTTCCCAAATAGGTTTCGAACCTTTCATGATGGGGATCTACCTTTAAACATTTGCATGATCGATATTTTGATGTGGGTTCATATCGCTGACCATTTTTGTCCAGTTCATGGCGATGTGATTCTTCTCGCCAGGGTCAATTTGAATTTTGGGAAGAGAAGAAATTGCTAAATGTAGGAAGTAACAAAGGTGAAAACATCACCTGTCTTGTTTATAACTAGAAATTTGAAATTTCTGCACAGTTTTATGGAAAAAACTAAGGAAATATTGAAAATAATGAACTTGGAGATGTTCTAATTATCAGAGTATGTCTCCCCGTTCTCCCTCCCCCTTGATACATATCGCGTCATTTATACTGAGATATGGAATAAAACAAATATATAGAGAAAGCTTAATGAGTAACGATCTCAAGATTAGTTACAATCACTTAAGACGATTAAGTGATTGTACCAGTGACAGGCATACCGGTTATTCTTCTTCTTGTTGTTATTATTATCATTACTAGTAGTAGTAATAGTAATAGTAGTAAGACGAGTAACAGGGTGCTTGCAAACCTGTGGTAAATTCTATGACACAAGCTCAGCAAAATAAATATTTATGGGCCGTTCTAGTCACTAACAAGATGCAAAACTTAAGCAAAAGTAATAAGCTGAAATGAAAAAGAAGTTCCGTTCAGTGTAAAGAATTGGGATGAAGTAATTCTTTTCTTTCTATTGGTCTGATGGGATTCATGAGGATGAAGTCAGCACGTCTGGCTGCTGTGCTAAACAAGATAATTATGAAGAAAACAGTATAATTTTAAAAAGAATGGAAATGAATGGAATTCTTTTTAAAAGATTTTTCCAGTCGTAAGTCATATGTCAGGCGCATTCTCACAATCCCAATGTAAGTGGTAGCTTAATCGATAATTCAAGCAGAATCGATAAAAATGAAAATAAGTAACATTTCAAAACCTGAGGGTTTGGTGCCAAACTTCAAGGCAATTTTTAAAGAGAGAGAGAGAGAGAAATAATTTTATTCGAATATAGAATAGAACTGATTCGTTCTTGGTTTAGTAACATTGACCACCAAGAAATTGATCGACTTGATACTAGAGGACTGCGTAGAGTCCAATTCGTTAGTAAGAAAGATGTAAAGGTTAAGAAGTTGACTCGATAAAGTGAATGAGATGATTTTCTACTCATTAAAGTGAGTAGAAAATTTGGACCACCTATAAATATTCTTAAAATAATAACCCATTCGAAAGTGTGTTATGGATGAGTTCTACACGAGTCTCTTTCAACATCACAGGAACACGAATGATTCTAATTACGACGAACTGTGAACATAATGAGAACTTAATTGGAGCAGTTCTCAGATAAGAACGTGACGTGGAAATTTGAAGTTAAGGTCTCAGATCACATGATAATGGAAATCAACACATAATGACGGTTCAATTATGAGAAAATAATGAAGCGAAGAAAGGACGATATCGATTCTCACATGGCGAAAATATCCAAAGGAATATTAAGGTCAGTCACGAAGAACTTTACGTCATCAATTTAGCCTGCATTTATAATTACTAGAAACTCTTCTCATTTTTCCATTTTTGTGAAACTTCAAGCGACAAAAAATATTTGCATACAATAATTTTTATCCAAAATTATTGGAGCATCTCAGCAAGTTGCAGTAAAGAAGTTTGATTATATTGTGGTATCAATGTAACGTTCAAAGGCTGGTTTATCTACTTTAAGGGAGGAAGATATTTCAGAACAGAAGATATGAATACAGAAGTGAATATAGGGAGTACAGATACAGATGTCAGATACTTGTCAGATCTCATTTGCTAATTGTACACGATTATACTTCAAATGCATACTGAATAGGAGTCTCTTCGTGTCATCGTCTGAGATGCTGTAACTCGACAATATGCGATCATAAAATCAGAACAAATTAGTTTAGGCAGAGATGATTACTGGCACTGCTACAAAATTTGTAAAAAATAGTACCTGGAATAACCCTTTCACACTTTTAGTCACAATTATTCCCAGTTTCATCTACTTCTTGATCAAAACTGGATTAACTGACAGTCTGTTTTGGTAGATTAGTTAACGTACCCGCTCTCCAACCAATAGGCTCCAGGTTAGAATATCTCCGTGAGCATAATCCGTGATTGTCTTTAGATGGAAAACGTAATTCCTCGCTTGGTATAAAATCACTGCTTCGCATTTTGGAGGCTTGAAGAAGTTTTAATTGAAATAATATAAAACAAAAGGGAAAAGAAAATATTCATCTAGTCATTATTCGCTTCCATTATTCATCTGTTTAGATAGCTATGAACCCCCCCCACACACACACACACACACCCTCCGCCGAAAATTAGCCATTGTCCAGATGAGGTTTGGAAGCTGTAGGAGATAACAAATGAAACCGAATCGATGAACTATCATTACTCTTGACTTTTCGTATGGAATTCGATTGGTTATGCTCCGATAACGCACGCGATCACACTCAAGGACCAGTCTCGTTCCAAATAAGCACTGAGAATCGATCCCTAAACAGTTTCAAGTCGTCCAAGCTAATCCATTCACAAGTACTTGTAGATTAGTGGCCTAAATCGGCACCGAACAGGACATTACAACGTCATCTTCATGCTTACCGATGTCAAAGGAAGATGTCAAAAATATAAAAAAGACATGACCACATATTTGATCTGCTTGTTTTCTTGACAAGAATAAAATCAGGAATTTCATCATAATACCAACAATGATTTACTTCACTGCAGTAACATTTGTAATATTTAAAAGCTAACACAAACAGTGCTATATGGCTCTGTGTAAGGGCTACGAAGGAAAGAAGTTGGTCTGTGAATTGCACAACCGACTCTAAAATGTTTACGAAAACCTGCAGATCAATATATGTTGTTTTCAAATTATTAGCGAGAAAAATGCAAGACTGTTTCGAGTATATAAACACGATGTGCAAGATCATTAATTCTTTCTGCGTGTTTTAAGTTTCTTGTAAAGGACCTTGGAGAAAATATAATTTCATTAATTTCCAAGAGTCAGGAGTCCATTCTTGTTACTTTAAGTTTAATCCATGATAAACTTAAACTCCGAAAAGGCTTGACAAAACTTCTCTTTACACCTCAGTTAATGTCAATCAAGAACTGATTCGGAAATAGTCCGCATCAAAAATTAAGGATTAGAGCAAGAAGTAATAATACAAAACGAGTCCCTTTTCTGATAAAGCAAAAATGATCACGCTGTATTCTTTTGGTCCTCATGACTTTTGACCCAGACGAGGTGATTTGCCTCACTCTCAGGTTAAGGAACAAATGCTAGCACAGACAGCTAGCATTTTTACTCCTCCCTTTTAGCAGATATTCTGACTCCCTATGCTGACCCTCTAAGTAGGTTCTATAGGAGTACATCTTTTCATATATTCGCTCCTATTGGAAATTAGAAGAAAAAGAGAGGACACGCCACTTTCTATGACTTACAAATGAAGCTTTTTAAATCACATCTACAATCTTCTAACTTTACTAGTTTACTAAATGACAAACTGCATGGGAATCGTACATTAAACCAAAACATCTTAATCACTGCATTCATCAACTCTACCTAGTATATCCTGTACCTAGTGTGTACCTACTATAACTACAAGAATATCCATTATATAGCCTACATGCATTTAATACTATCTTATTAGCAAATCTTTCTTATCAAACTTGCATTTATACTCATTCCTTTATAAACTTCGCCACTATCATCTCTTCCAATCTTATGAGATCATTCTTATCGTATTGGAAAAGAAGATAGTTCAACCTAAATTTTTATGAATATGCCAAGGAACCGTTTGGATGCTCTGCAGTCAAAAGTCTGACTTTAAAGTCCACATAAATCGCAGAAATTACCATTTTTGTCATACATTCTTTATAAAGAGTATGCAAGTATGCTCGTAACTGAACTCTCGGTTATGAATCCATGCTGCGTCCTGTTCAAAAAGTTATCCTCATTGAGAATATCCAAGATACGAGTTCTAATTAATTTTTCCATTATCTTGTATATAACCCTAATACTAAGTGATCATTTATAATTCTTTACTTTGTGCTATGAACCACTTCATGATTTAAGTAAGGTCCCTAAGGTCAGTCGATCTCTATCACAAAGGGATTGAAGATAATTAAAGTAGTCCACCACATTACTCTGGGGTTACTAAGAAATCTACGATCCTTTCTTTCTTAGTAGGTTCATACAAGCATGTTACTTCACATAACCATATTCCAACATTAAAATTTTCCACTGCTAATAATAACACTACCTGGCTTTTTCTTATGTCTTTAAGTAACAGGTCTATATTATTTTCACTAATTCGTCCACTGTGGTATTGATTGGAAACATGACAGAAGCAAGTTAGGCTGTTCATCCTGTCTATATTGTTTACTGGATGTGTTCTCCTACTTCTGGGTCTGTTTTGCACGATGAAAAATCCTGGCTCTTCCTTATATGAGCAGCTCACTGGCTTTCAGTTGAGATGCCTCTATAAAGATTTGTACACATCCGAACCCAAGTGTATTCTAAAGAAGGAAAATATAGCGGTTACGAAGGCGGTCCTCTGTAATATGGTAACACAATACCGCCTTAAACTGCATAGATTATTCTTGTTAACCACCACCACGGTGCTGCCTGAAATTTTTAGTCGGGTATCTAATAGGAAATCAGTACACTATTGGTCTCATTCTCTAATTCTTTCCTAGTAAGCAATACAACGTCACTGCTTATACTGTTTTTCCTTTCAGTTTCTTCTAACAATATTACAATTAGCGTATAAACTTAAATATCAAGAATGTTCAACTCACAATATTCATCTTAATTTCTCCAATTATTAATTTTAAGCATGAGCTTATTTTTTATGCTTCGAACGCGTTAATATATAAGTGCCTGGTCCCTTTCTGTCTTTCTTGCAATCAAGTTGGTCGTTATATTCATGAAATTAACGTTTTTTAACTTTTGATTTAGGAGGTACACGAATGCCAAAAATTTTCTTGTATTCAGTTAAATAAAATCAGTTTCAAATCCTTCATTCCACTAGCACAGCAATTCAAAATGTCTGTTTTGTTTCATTATGCAAATTGATTCAGGCCACTTAAAATCTAGCTCCAAGCTCCACACTCGAACAGCATTCTTGTGATTCTCTTCGACGAGAAATATCCGTTGCCTCTCTTACCATAGAATCCGACGTAAGTGCGAGCTAATGCCAGCACCTACAACAGAAACTGCTTAACATCACCTCACCAAGAAAGAGATTCCGCTCAATAGAATACTCCTCTTCAACATTGGAATGTTTCTTCATATTTTCTCTGAAATTGCGACTTAATTATTCTCGCTTCCGTTTGTCGCATCTCTACCAAATCCCTTTATGTTGAATCTATAAAGTCACCAAGATGCCTCATCTACTGTGTCTTCGAGTACCGAATAATATCCTCAACAGCGTGTATTCATAGATATATAGAACAACCCACTATTTTATGAAAACTGCAAACATTTAATATTTAATGACACTTTCACACGTCTTCATATATGTACAAACATTGACTTCTAAATATTTAATACTAAACGCGAACAAATCACATAAATGCACTTTTCGGGTATAAAATTACAAATACATGTATAAGTTGTGCACGACTTCTATAGAGATAATCACTGTATAATCTTCCAAATGTAACCATTGTCTCTATAACTTTCGACCCGTATAATTTCGTTTTGAGTTTCATTACACCTCCCCTGTTTCAGAATTTCTTCGGTTTAAATTCCAGAGAAATCGGAATTCCACTGTTCTCGAAACTATAGAATTGTTGTCACTGCATTTCAAATATCATAATTCTGAAATGTCTTAGATCGATTCTAAAATGTAAGCAGCCTCTTTGTCTACTAAAAGGATGAGCTTTAAATTATTTGATTCAAACTTCCACGCACGGAAAGGAGATTGTTCATTCTGGGAAATTCGTTCTTGGAAAAGTGACGCTAACCGAAACGACGTTAAATGAATTACGTGTACAATGGGGTTTTAGGTCATCCTTTTCAGAGACCCAGAAGTGAAAAAATTTATTGTTCCCCAAACTATCAGGTCTTTGTAAATGTTTTTAAATTCGTAACTAATGTTTTGTGCATATTAATTAACATGCTAAGCTTCTGGTGATGGAGAGGTGAGGTTAGGAGGAGAAGGATTAGTGTTAGGAAGCTTCACGGGAGCATCACATGAGCGATGAATGATAGTAAACGGAGTAGGTGATGAAGAACGAACGCATGTAGACCGATGGAAGCTCTCTGTGCTGTTTGTCCCTGACTATGTCGAGGTAAAAATTGAAAGGAAGTGTACATTCTGTTTACTTTAATATTTCGTTCTAATAATAATCCATGCTGTGGTGTAGAAACTGCACTTTGACATGGCTTAATGGTGTTTATCTTTGAAATTGAGTTTTGATGACTATCATAAAGTCAATGTTGTCTGGAAGTCGTAAATTCTACATGGGGCTTTTTAAGAATTCTAAATCCATTTAGAATTCTTAAAAAGAAGTTCTGAAAGATTCCGAAAAGAAGTTCTTTGCGTCTCAGACAGGATTGGGACTCTGGTCTTTGCAACCAAAGAGCAGCATTGAAATTCCTTCTGATGACTTGATTATGACATTAAAATGTATGCTTGAGCTGAAAGATAGCAACTTCTTCTTGTAATTCATTGAAAATATCGTATCGCAAGGAGGTAGGAAATTTTGGGGTGGCATTCTTTGCCTATTTTATTTATTTTTTTTTATTGCTTAACCTCTGCTATGAATTAGTGTGATTCCTGTGATATATTTTGCATGTGTTAATTTACTTGCTTGTTGGTTTAATTTGAAATATGAATTTTTACCTTGTGTGCTGTACTGTGGTCGATGAGCTTTCACCGTAAGATTTTATTATTATTATTATTATTATTATTATTATTATTATTATTATTATTATTATTATTATTATTATTATTATTATCTGAGACCTCCAGGGAGTCAAGGACTCATCGAGGGAGGTGTAAATTACCCAACCCAGCTATCATACCTTCCCTTAAATTCATTCATATTAGATGCACTCACTAACCTTAAGGGCAAATTATTCACTCACTCACTGCTCTCGGGGAGAAAAACCTAGCTCTTACCCCTTTCTTGACTGAGAACAACCTTAACTTCCATGGATGTCCCCGTGTTCTCTCCCCGCCTTTCATATAACGAAAGATTTTATCATTTGAAATGCTATAACACCCATTCAAAAGTTTATAGACCTCTATCGTATCACCCCTCTTTCTCCTGTTAACTAGAGTCTGCAATCCACATACTCGAAATCTGTCCTCATAATCTAAATCCCATAATCCGGATATTATTATTATTATTATTATTACGGACTCCAGGGAGTCCTTAAACTCATCAATGGAGGCCCTAAACATCATGTTCACACAACTATACGACATTCTCACAGTATCTATCATACCTTGCCTTGAACTCGCTCACTGTCATAGCACCCACAACAGACTCTGGCAGCTTATTCCACTCATTTACCACTCTAAAAGTAAAGAACCCAGCTCTAACACCCCTGCTAACCACGCTCTTGCCCAGCTTCCATGGGTGTCCCCTAGTTCTCCCACCACCAGTCCTGATCTCAAAAATATCATCTGAATTAATCCTATAGAATCCTTTTAGCAATTTGAATGTCTCAATCATGTCTCCCCTTTTCCGCCTATCAACTAGTTTCTGCAACCCACAAATCTTCAACCTGTTCTCATATGGTTCATTCCATAGACCCGCTATCATCTTAGTCACTCGCCTCTGGATCCTCTCAACCTCCTCCCCATCAAGAAGGAACCGAGGTGATCAAATCTGGGCACAGTAGTCGAGATGAGGTCTTATCAGGGCTCGGTACAGAGGTACAATAACTTGTTTTTCTCTGCTCATCAAGGTATTTTTCAACAACCAAGTGAGTTGAGCTGATTTAGCTACTTTCGCAATGTGCCCCCTAAACTTCATCTCCCTATCCACCAACACTCCCAAGTCCCTGGCCTCATCAATCTCTTGGAGTACAGTTCCACCAATGTGGTATACTGCTGCTAATCTTTTCACTCCGAAATGCATAACCTTACATTTTGTCACATTAAATTGACATCCATTCTCCTTAGTCCAGAACTCCAATCTATCTAAGTCATCTTGCAAGACTTTGACATCTTCTGCATTCACTATCGCCCTACCCAACTTTGCATCATCAGCGAACAAATGAACTGTCCCACTTAGACCCTTCCCTATATCGTTAATGAACAGATTAAACAGCAGTGGTCCAAGAACAGAACCCTGTGGCACACCACTAGTCACAGGCCGTTTTTTGGACTCTACTCCTGAATAAACTACTCTTTGATATCTCTCCATCAACCACCCAGTTATCCATCTCACCAACCCTATATCCATTCCCATATGTTGTAGTTTACGGATTAGAATTCCATGTGGTATCCTGTCAAACGCCTTTGCCAGGTCCAGCAGTATCACTGTAAACCCATTTCCCTTATCCAGTTCAGCCGTCACCTTGTTATAAAACTTGAGCAAGTTACTGAGGCATGATCTACCCTTCACAAAGCCATGCTGTCCTCTGTACAGTATCTCATTTTCATCAATCCATTCCTGTATTTTTCCCTTGACTACTTTCTCCAAGACCTTGACAACGACTCCTGATATGCTGATCGGTCGGTAATTTGCAACCATAGTCTTGGATCCTCCTTTATGCAGTGAAACTATTTTCCCCTCTTTCCACGCCTTCTGGACTAAGCCAGACCTGAGACTCAGATTAAACAACATGGTCAAGGGCACTGATAATTCATTAGCCGCTTCATGCAAGACCCGTGCCGGTATACCATCCAATCCCACAGATGTATTCACATTAAGGTTCTGTAATAGACTATTCACCTCCACTTCATTCATCACAATTCCCATATAAACTAATGGTTCCTTCATTTTTTTAACGTCACCACCTGGATGATATACTTTGTACTCTTCTTTACACCCTTTCCACAGCTTCTTTATCCCTTTGGAACCCTGGAGATCGCAATTATCCTCTGAGTTGTATTTGCAACTTTTGCTATGTGACCTTTGAACTTAAAATTCTTATCCACCAATACACCAAGATAACTTGCCTCTTCAGTTTCTTGTAGTATAACCCCGCTAATATAATATGCCGCTGGAACTCTAATCACGTCAAAGTACATAAGTTTACACTTACTAACATTAAACTGACATCCATTTTCGTTTGCCCATATTTCCAGTCTATACAAAATTCCAGTCTTATACAAAAAGGATGTTTTAAAAGCCCTTGGGAGCCGTCGAAGTTGCTTTCTTCTCACGTCAGCTAGCATCCGTTCTCAAGATTGCATTCAATACGGGTATTATTGTTTTTAATGAAGTTCTCGGTAACTGATTTCTCAACTGAAGCATATCAGTAATCCTACGGAAGAAATGTTGGGATATTCATTGCTCCCAATGCCACAAGTCACGTCAATTATGGGAAAAAAAAGGGAAAAAAGAACTCACAGCATTTGATTTTTAAATTAGAGTGTACAAATACAAATAAATATAAAACTAATAGTGTTTATTCACACTCAAGGATTTAAGCAGTATTTAATATGCATTGAATTAATTTAAGCCATCTTAATTCATTCATGGAATCGTTCTAATGAAATTTCCGTTTTAAACTCACTTCCTTTAACGCACTTTTCGAAACTACACAGACTGAAAATAACATAGTAGAATATGTTGACATTTCATATGTCTTAAAATCCTTCAATTTATACCAGTATATTGGACATGCATAAAGCATGTATGTGGCAGGTGTGTACCCTAAAGCGATCTGAAATATCAATCCAATGGCAGTCAATTAAATATTCGTATTCGGTATATTGGTTTTCTGGAGAGAAGTCATTTTACTTTAAAATATTTAATTTAAAATCCTTAGCTAAAAAGAACAAACGAACTTTTGCATATGTGAAATAAATATCATAAGATCAATATAATGCTTTGGTTTCGCTAGCGAAACCAAAAATTTACCTTCTTAGAGTAATTTCAAAAATTTCCCTTCTCGAAATTTCCTTTCTTAGAAACTTCTGTGCCTTTAGGAAATAAGAATTCCAAAGAAAGGCAAAATTCTGCCTCACTTAATGCATCAAGGTTTGGAGGGTATAAATGGTAACAATCTCACTTTACTTCAATATAAAAACAGCAAGAAATAGTGAACGTATTTTTCAGTCAAAACGTTTTTCCTTTTTTTAATAAAAGAATATTATGAAATATTCGTCAAACTGGATTTCCTAAGAGCTTCTTCACAAAGCAATTAATTCTATCTGAGAGCTGCAAGAATATTAAAGCATAACTGATCAGCATTCGGTTAAACTCACAACCATAGATAAATTTTAAATATCCAAACATCCCCATCAATTTTAAATATCATGCCGATTCCAGTGCGCTTACAAAAACTTGATACCCAGCAAGCATTTGGGTTCTAATAAAGAAAATAAAGCGTACTCTTCACTGTACCAAGAATCGATTGAGTTCTTTTTTACAGTACCGTGTTGACTTGCTTGGCCAAGTAAACATCACTCTCATTCTACAACCAGTAATTTGTAGATTTGAGTCTCACTTTGGGAATGGGTGTTTGTCGCCAGGTTTGAGATCACCAACTTGCTTCCCTCCCAAAAAAAAAAAAGTGATGTCGTTGGAAATGAACATGTTTGATCTGTAAAGCACATAATCTTAATTATCCATCTCTTAACAAAACCATGGCAGAAATGGGTTTCCTACATTTTGAGGGGTGAGATTAGTAAAAAATAATACATGCATATGTTATTCCTACTCTGATTACAATCTTATATTATCCAACTTTCTAATAAACTTTATTCCATCTGTCGACTGCAGTTGACGAAAATAAAAATCTTTGATTATCATAACTATAATCCAATTCATGAAGGGGGGGGATTAATACTAAGGACAGTCTTTCCTGCACATCATGGATTACATTGGGATTATTCTTGTTTCAATCAATCTTTGCTGATGGAGTGAACAGTTTCTTCTGCATTCCTTCTTTTATTTGCAGCGTGGGTTTAGATTGAATCGACGCTGTTGGAATGAGAATGCTTAAGAAGTAGAATAAGCTGCTATCGGAATGCAATTCATTCATTAGAAGACAAGATTTCTGTTCAGCTGCGACGGTGGACTGAAAGTGCGAGAGTATTCGCAGGTTTGATTGATGCTTCTGTTAGGAGAGGGGGAAAGTGTGTTTGTATGATGAAGATATTAAAGGAATGCTGTTAAGCTCAGTAGGGAATCGATGATGCTAATGGAAAAAAATATAGGGAATTCATAATTGGCGGCTCTTTGCACGGTAGGGAGCGTGCTAACGGGCAAGGATAACGATTCATTAATACCGTGAACGTTTTGATATAACAAACACTGTTAATGACGACGACAGTTTTTTGCTTGTGCGATTAATATTAAATCATTACCAAACAATTATTTTAACTCTCTTTTATTTGAAAAGCATTTACGTTTTTTTCCTATAAAGGCCTCCGCGTAAGCGTGCTATTTCTCTCCTCACTGTCACCTCATCTTCTATATTACTTCTTTCATATTCCGTACACTATCATTCGCTTCTTCCAATGCATTCTCTACACTACTTTCACTGTCATGCCTAATATGGTTAATACTACAGTAATTACTACATTCTCCCATTATTGCATTTCTTGCACTCGTTCACACGAATATTTTCGACTCTCTTTCTCTCTCTCTCTCTCTCTCTCTCTGTCTTTCTTACTAGGTTTTCTGTCATTTTTCTCGTACTCCTCCGTGCCAAGTAGAATGATTTTAATAGAAAGTCGCGTAATATGATTCACAATTAAACACACTCGACTACACGGTATAAAAATAAAGAAAATATTACCAATAATGATTAATATATTTACTAAAAATAAAGGCTTATCTGAACAACACGTGTACGGCCACTTCGAGCGATGACGTAAGGGAGAATCGAACACATGATAATGAATAGAATAAACTTTTGAATACTGTGAATGGACTGATGATGTGAGATGAGGGTTGGTCATGTTGGACTAGGACTGAAAAATGGTGAAAATTGTATAAGAAGGGGGGGGAGTTTTTCAAGGAAAATAGTGAATAGAGGGAATGAGAAAATTTGTTCCGTGAGTCGGTGAAGGGTATTAGCATGTAGTGCTGATATTTCATATGCCTGCTTCTCTGCTAATCAGATAATGGAATAACCTAACTGAGTATAATCAAATACAAGTCATCAATGACACGGACTGTCACTCAGACTTTGAGGGAGAGCGAGAGAGAGAGAATCTTAATAGCACATATTTCTCTCTTTTGCTTGGATAACCTCTTACCTTCTAGATAGAACTACTGACTTTGTGATTGACGAGCAACCTGATTGGTAGCCACACGTTCTGCCTCCTTCACAGATGGTCGTCCTCATTAAAAGTCGTGGAGAAGTAAAAGAAAACAAAACAAAAACATACAAAAATCGATTAATATCAAGATTAATGTTAATGACTCTTAATATTAACTTAATATTAATATTAATTTTATTAAAAAGAAGAACTTTAGTGCATAATTTATCGGATATTCCGGATTCATACATGTTTTCCTCCAGTTTACTATACACTTAAGCAACTCTGCCTCTCAGAAGATTATAATCAAATATCCATAAATCCTCCCTAATGGCTTAGACCACATTTAGATTAGTTTGAATTTAAACAAGTCAATTTATAATTTATAGAAAGAATAATTCAACATAGCGCTAATTTAGGAATGGTTAAATGTGAACTTTCAAATATTCTTTGTTTTCCTTACTCCATTAAGGGCTCCGGGGATTAAATAAATGATGAATTAAATACAGCATTTATTCAATCCCAAGAGCAGTCCATCAGTTGACACCTACACTACTTGAAAAATAGTCACTGTTCCTGCAAGTTCTTGAATTAAAATCAACTTTGCTTACGAAATTGTTGAAACGAGTGTTACAGTCCTCCAGTCTTTCTGTGAAACTTCGATCTCTTCCGCCCTCGGGTACAACAGAATTGAGGATCACATGGAGGAAGATAAACATCTATTTCATGTTCATCGCTCTAATATAACGCCCAGAAGAAGGCCACCGTCGTTCGCATCGCTCTATGACTATGTACCCATTAATTGGTAACAGATGGATTCGAATTCTGTGTAAGACGTGCAGAACCTTTATTACGACTTTATTAAGAAAGTCGTTATTCTCCAGATGTTCAGCTACTCAAACAAATTACGCTAAGCTAAGAGTAACTGGAAGAAACGCAATGATTTTTTTATATATGTTTTTGTCACAAAGTGAGTCACAGTAACTTTCCTAAGTGTTCGGCTCATCTACATCAATGATTCTGTTGTAGAAATCTCATTTCAATTTGCTGCAACGAAGAGCTGAAGTTCTCAAGAGCGAGCGAGCGAGCGAGAGAGAGAGAGAGAGAGAGAGAGAGAGAATGAAAAAATTGGCGATTGTTAATGCTCATCGCTGCTAATATAACGCCCAGAAGAAGGCCACCATCGTTCGCATCGCTCTATGCATATGCACCCGTTGGAATTCATCACAGGATCTGCTTTATCCAACAAGAGACAAAAATCCAAAAATTTCTTTAATAGCAACATCACCTCAAATTTCACGCCGCATGTCGAACTGTTCTAGTAGAAAAATTGAAAGAGAAGGTAATTCTGAAGTAAGAGTAGAGTCGAAATATCAAATTAAAAAAACAAAAAACTATTCCAAGGAGAATATTAGAAATGGCTTTATCTTTTATTTCCAGAAAAACTAAACTTTAAAAAATGTTGTGATTAACAAATCTTCACACACACTTTCTCCTTCAGAACTTAGTGTGCTCTCAAAAGGTCTTATCTTCGTTCTTTCTCCGGCCTCCATTCCTAAAGAACTCTTTCTTACAAAAGTTGAAAAGACAGCTGCGCAATTAGCAAAACAAACTCTGAATCTACTTAGGATCGACGCCATCTTTACCATAAACAACAATCGTCATGCTACAGATAATCTATCTCCGACAGAAAGAAAAGCAATACACCAGCTTCGTAACAACAATGACATTATTATCATACCTGCTGATAAAGGGAACGCAACTGTAATCTTAGACAAATCTGACTATCGTTCAAAGATTAACAACTTATTAAGTTCTGATACCTATTCTATTTTAGAAAGTGATCCCACAAGAGAATTTCATAACCGTACAAACAATCTTCTGAAATCAACTTCTGAACTTCCTAGACACACAAGACTATCTCGCTCCGCTCTCCATCCCCTCATTCCTCGTTTGTACGGCCTGCCTAAGATCCACAAGGCTGACACCTTTAAGACCTATTGTGAAAGGTTTTGACTCACCTACGTACAATCTGTCTAAATATCGTGCAGCTTCTTTAAAACATCTAGTTGGCAATTCCTCCTCCTTCATCAAAAAATCTGAGGATTTCATCGCAAAAATAAAAACTTTAAATCTCATAGACTCTGAGAGAATGGTGAGGTTTGACATCGTATCTCTTTTTACTAATGTACCTACAGATGAAGTCTGGCTCTTCTTAAGGACAACGTTTTTAAGAAAATATTCTTCTAACTCACTGTATCAATTCTGACTATTTCTGCTATGAAGATAAAATATATAAACAAACTAGCGGGTTAGCTATGGGCAGCCCTCTTCCCCAGTCTTAGCTAACATTTTTTTAGAAGATTCTGAAGAAAGAGCTATTTCTCTAGCTGCTTTAAAACCTAAACTGTGGTTACGCTATATTGATGACGTCTTCCTTATCTGGTTACATGGTTTAGAGGAACTTCAAAACTTCCTAAACCATTTAAATAATCAACATCAGAACATTAAATTCACATCAGAACTAGAGATTAACGGCGTTCTCCCCTTCTTGGATCTAAAGATCAGTAGATTACCTGACTGTCTTAAATTTTTTTAAGACAGTCAGGTAATCAGAAGAGCCATGTAATCAGAAGAGCCATGTAATCAGAAGAGCCATGTAATCAGAAGAGCCATGTAATCAGAAGAGCCATGTGGGGTTTCTCGAAACCACCCACACTGATAGATATTTGCATGGCTCTTCTGATCACTTCCCTCCTCAGAAACTGGGCATCATCTCCACCCTTGTCCATCGAGCAAGATGTCTCACTTCCACAGAAGACTTTCAAACAGAGCTTAACTTCCTGAAAAACACCTTCTTTAATAATGGATATTCATCTCGTAACATCACTAAACGTTTGAGACCACGCCAACAACCTCGACAAGAAGATGATTCCAACCCTATCACTCATATACAGTTACCATTTATCATCTCTCTCAACCCAAAACTATCTAGGATTATGAAGAAATTCAACATAAAGACCGACTATACTACTCTGCCAAAACTTCGTTCTTTTCTGAGTCGACCAAAACCAAAACACAGCCAAGCGCATTTTCCTGGTGTTTATAAAGTTATGTGCGACCGTGGTCGACCTTATTTTGGTCTCTAAATCTGTTTCACTTCGTCTTGAGGAACATAGATGTGACATCTCCTACAGTAGAACACGAGCGAGCGCCCTTTCCATTCATGTTCTCTTCTCGGCAAACTCTAACCTCGAAGAACGGCCACACCAAGTTGATTGGGACCGCACAACCAATTTATATATATACAAGAATGAATTTGAAAGACGAACTCTAGAATCAAAGAAATAGTTCTGGACCCTTCACACTTGAATAACAATCTAAGCTACAATTTGCCTGATTCTCATAGCGCAGTAATCTAGTACTGGCGCTCTAAAATTAGCTGTCACCCACATTCAACTCATGCCAACAGTAGCACGTGGTCACCTATTCAAATATGACTGTTACTATTCTGCTTCTTTTTATTACGCCGGAAAGGCTTTTAAGGCCGAAGTTTCCTGGACTTCGTCCAGTAAAATTCGGCCTTTCCTCATCCTCCGATCCCAAACAGAAATTATTGTGTAAAACACTCACAGCAGTTCTATGAAAGTTTTTGCATGCAATTCCTCACTGCTACTTTGATTTTTTTTAATCGTAATATCATTCTTTGCTTTTCAGGTTTACATCATGCAGTTACGATAAAGCAAGCTTCATTGAAACATTTGAAAGCACATGCACTTAAAGAAGTCAACGATCGAAACTTATACACTGCTTGGAAAGAAGTTAACACACACCCAACGGACAAGGTGCGTCGTGCCATATAACGAATCACGTGTTTGTAGCCAGTTTAAATTGAACAAATATGATGCTCCCCAGTCAGGGCCACTGCGTCCTGGTGAAATGGCTGCCAGAAGAGAATTAAGGCATTTGAAACAGACGTTGTAACAGCGCGCCATGTTGCAGGCCTGTCTGTTCAGCAAATTACTGACATTTTGAACTTTCCCAGGTTAACAATTGGTGATAACATACTGAGATGGAATTGCAAGCGAAAGTATTCGGAGGTGGCGGCATGATGGTATGGTCATTCGAGAGATATCTGAACATTCCTACTTTGTGGCGTTTCTACGGAACTGACCAAGGTCTCCTTCAATGCACCGTGTCATAAGGCCGCTGCTGCGCAACTACTTGGTTGTGGACATGAAAGTCACCACACATGACGGGCCTCCACAGAACCCTGATGTCATCTCTATTGAACATCTGTGGGATGAACTGGAGCGTCTGGTGAGGTCAAGGGTATTCCGGCTAACAACAGCCTAGGAACTCTTTACATGCCCACAGGAAGATTGGTCCAAACTCCCCATTGATCGCTATCGTATTCTTGTGGAAAGTATTCTCCGTAGGATTTCTGCAATCATCTCAGTGAAAAGAGGTCTTACATCTTATTAAGGGGGGCGTCATGATTGTTTGTTCCTCACACTATGGTGTCGACTGACTTCTTTCCAAGTGGTGTACTTTGAAGATTATTTTAATAATTGAGGACTCAAGATGATAAAAATTTTTGAATAATGCGAATGATGTATCGAATGTATTATATGTGATGTGCAGTTTCCTTCTGCCTCATTAGAAGGTCCTTTTTCCCGAATTTATCTGCTTCTAGAAACCTTTTGTGTTTGATCATAGATGACTTGCAAGATCGTGTTCTCCTCCAAGAGCGCCTGATGAAGCTTCTTCATAGCAATTATCTCCGGAGGTCTCTATATGTCTTCTGTCGTCTTTAATTAAGAATCGATCATTTTACCTTTCATCTAGCTCACGAATGGCAGGCAACTACTAAGATAAATAGACCAGTACGTTGTTTCTGTGCTGTAGTTAGAATATTAAAAGTTAATTCAATATACCAGGGGTGTTCAACCCGTCGATCGCTATCGACCGGTCGATCGCGGAGAGATTTTTGGTCGATCTCTTGTGTATTCCTCCTTACTTACAAATTTAATTAAAACTGAAAACATAATATTTTATTTATCATTATTTTGTACTATTTTTAATTCGCTTTAAGTGTATTGTTTATTTATTTTTCATTAAAATTGTCAAATCAGTAATTTTCTTATAAGTCCGGATAAATGAATTAATTTGGATCAGTGGAAGTCAAACAGCGATCCGAGTGAATACGATTATAAACAAAGTGTAAAAACTCGATTGTACCTTAAATATTAAATATTCCAAAGCACATTACATCGATTTTTTACTTAGGTTAAGTCCCATGTGAATATGGTAAAAAAATAAACTTTGTTTGTCTCTGTATAGTTTGTATTAGATGTTTTTGTAAATAACTCTTTTGAAGCTAACTGTATATACTGCTTTAATAAGAATATGTTAAGTGTTAAAAACAAAGGCAATGTTTTTGTCGCCGAAGCTGTACATGACGGCATTACAAAGATTGTTATTGAAACTTGTATGTATGTATGAGAAAGGCTTGCAGGCTCTAAGTGTAAACATCTCTGAAGTCAGTCAGAAAGAGTTCAAACAACTTTCCGATGGCCGGCAACTTACAATCAAAAGAAAGCGGAGGAGAACAAAAGGCGTGCCGAACTTGAAACTTAAGATGAAAGACTCATATCGATTCTTTGGGGATTGCCAAACTTCATGCGAGGTCTCAGAGGAGGCCTAAGAAAAAGGGACCGAAGCAAGCAGAAGGGGTCCCGGTTCCAGAATTGGTATCAGAGAGGAAGCCGCCCGGTCCAGAGTCACCGTCAGAGAGACTGCCCGGGGTCACGTTGCTTGAGAGAGGAGGTTTCCGCTTCCAGAAAGGAGCTTCTCGGTTCGAGACGTCGCTAGAGAGAGACTACTCACAGGCCGCAGACGAGATTTTAAATTTCCGAAAGGAAGAGTTCCAATTGCCGGAGAAAAGTTTCCAGGTCAGGTTAATGTCAGACATTCACCAGTGTGTTGCGTTTTCATTGCAATTTGATGAATCAAACGACTTCGCTGATACTGCTCAGTTAATGGTATTTATTCGTGGTATTTCAAGATTATTCAAGTAAAGAAGAACTTTTGAAAATTGTACCATTATTGGGAAGGACTAGGGGAGAAGACATTTTTTCGGCATTTGATGAATTTGTGAAACAACACAAACTTCCGCTTTTTAAACTTGTGTCGATTACTACTGATGGTGCTCCTGCAATGATAGGTAATAAATCAGGCTTCATTTCATTATGTAAAAACGGTGACAAATATCCAAATTTTTTAACGTACCACTGTATTATTCACCAACAAGTACTGTGTAGTCAAAGATTTAACACAAAAGATGTTTTGGATGTTACAATAAAAATTGTAAATTCTGTTCGAGGAAAAGCCCTGCAACGGCGGTTATTTAAATTACAGGCAGATGATGATATGGAATTTCTGTTGTACAATAATGTTCGCTGGCTCAGCAGAAGTCAATTTTTAATTGTAAAATTAAAACAAGATTTCTTGTATTAATTAACGATATAAAAAATTTTTTTGATGAAAAAGGAGATATTTATCCACAATTGAGTGATAAAATTAAAACAAGATTTCTTGTATTAATTAACGATATAAAAAATTTTTTTGATGAAAAAGGAGATATTTATCCACAATTGAGTGATAAAAGATGGTTGTTACACTTATCATTTTTAGTAGATTTCCGTACGAAATTAAGCAATTTAAATTTAGAGTTACAAGATAGAGATAAAAATTTAATTGACATATTAAGTTCAATAAAAACTTTCCAACAATACTTACTTTTATTAAAGAAAAATATAAATGACCGCGAATTTAAACATCTCCCCTATTTATTAAAATATTTTTGAACAAAATCAAGAAATGCTTCGCTATGATTTAAAAGAATTTATTCGTGAAATAGAATTAGTTTAAGGAGAAATAAATTCAAGATTTAAAGATTTTAATAAAACTGAAATGATTGTATCTTTTATCAATAATCCATTTCAAGAAAACTTGAACATCACAGAAATTTCAAATAAAATTAGTCGGCTGTTTGATATAAACCAAGCTGAAGTAGAACTTGAGATAATAAACATTGAGAATAGTTGACATTTAAAATCAATAAACAATGAAGTCATTTGGAAGTATGCACATGAAAAATTCCCAATATTAACTGATATTGCGCGAAAAATTCTGTCGTGTTTCGGATCGACATGCTTGTCAGAATCAGCTTTATCAAATATGACTTTTTCAAATTTAAAATAAAAAATCAATTAAGAAATCAAATTACAAATGACCATTTGGATGATTGTCTGCGATTGGCCACTTCTTCATATCAACTTGACTATGAAAATATTGCGAGGTCCAAACAATGCCAAATTTCACATTAACTTTTTTTTTTTTTAATCAACCAGCATTTCCTGTAACTTGTGAGTTTGTAATCAATCTGTTGTTTTTTCTAACTTTGGTTTTCCAAAATAGAGAAATAAATATTATTCCAATCATTTTTTTGTATTAAAATATTTGTTGTATTAAAATAATTAAAAGTGATAAATAAATTTTTAAATGCACAAATAAAGTTTTTAGTTGTGTATTTTTTTTAGTTGTTTATTTATGCGTAATAAGATATCAGGTTGGGGGAACGTGATCTATATAACAGAGTAGATCGCGAATAACTTTTTATAGAAAAGTAGCTCGCGTACTAAAAAAGGTTGAACACCACTGCAATATACCATCTGAAAGCTGATGGTGAGTGCTGCCATCTGGTGTACATTATATCTAAACTCAACAAAAACAAATCTTTCAATCAAACAGAATGGTTTTATTACTGTTGTTGTCGCTGCTGTGGGCAAAAACACTGATCCCATAGCCTTAGTTGCTTCGGCTGTTGTTGTTAATTCAGAACAACAACACTTGTACTATTACAATATTTTACTGATCAGAGGTGAATTTTAAACTGTTGATGTTTCTGTTCTTTTCGAGGACTGTTACGTAGTGTTTCAAAGATGTGTTACGGGGTCAGTGTCTTTTGTTCACAGCAGGTGTAAAAATGTGACCAGTCTGTCAAAAGTTATAATAATAAAGAATTTTGACCAACTTTTATTTTATGTTCTCTAAACATATAATTTTGTTTTGTCAAATGCTACTACAACAAAAGGTCCGATTAAATCCCAAATTAAAACGATTGGAAAGATTTTAATATAGATAATAAGTACAAGATTTCCTTCAATCCCATCAACTCGAACGGAGGATTAAATTGATTAACTGATATTTTAGTAAGAATAAGAATGTTTTCTCCAATAAAGATTCATTGATTGAAACCAGAATTGAGCTTCATGAACATTTTCTTATCTATTTCTAAATTCCAAATTTTATTAAATTCCTTGCAATCCAAAACATTGAGCCTCTGGAAAAGGTCACAAACATCAATACACATGCGGAATTCAAACCCTTAGCCTCTTGGCTGCAGAGCGAAAATGCCTAACCATTGGCCAATCAGATCTGGACAGACCTGATCACTGCTCACATAAAAACTGGCACATGGATGGACAGGTACACTAAACTTTTAAGTGCACACGCACCCTTCGGTGGAATAGGATTTTTCGCGTAGTGATTCTGTTATCGCAACAATTATATTAACATAATAATATTATTAATTGAATTTTTTTTTTTTTTTTTTTTTTTATTAAGCCTGTGTAGCTCAGTGGATGTGGTGTTTGCACACCACGGCGCTTGGCCGCACGAAGGAAGACTTGGTTTCGAGTCTAGTCGGCGACTAGAAGAAATTTTTCTAAGCCTTTTTTCGACCGGTTCCCGAGTTAGTCGATCTCTGGCACGGGCAAGCGGGTTTTTCCTCCCAGCAACTCGGGTTTTTCGTCCCGTAAACTCAAGAAAATCGACCGTAGAACCCACATTATATCAGACATTAAATATATTGTGTTAGGATTAGGGACCACGAGATGGCGGCACATTTGAGCCGTCTCTCTTCACTGTGTACTGCTTAATTAGGATAGCCTTGGGCCATCTATCTCTGATTGGTACCAGTGGAGATTGAACTGCCCACTCAGTCTCCAAAAGTTAGATAGGGCTAAATGGCCTCGCCTACTCCCCGTATACGGGAATAAAAAGGCGTTAGCTGATTTTTATTTTTTTTTATTATTAATGCTCTCCGATTAAGACGGAAATCGAAATGAGATTAAATGTTAAGAGAGATCATAAATGCTAAATTTCATCCATTCTCATTAAATTCAACCCAGCCAGTGTGGAATTATTAATATCCTTTCGAAATGTATTTTAAATGCTCTGATAAAACATCCAATTGAAATCAAACATGGATACATTTCTATTTAACCAAGCTACCGGCCAGGACGTATACAGTATATACGTCTACATTACCATGGATGCGAAGTGCATATTAAAATTGTAATACCTTTGATATTACATTGAAATTTATGATGAATACGAAGCTTTTGAAGATGCGTATTTCATGTTTAATGGCCGGTAAGGTGGTTAAAATCCCAAATTATATTAGATTCCATTCATCCAGAACAGAGATACTGCAATATAAGGTATCACATTTTTTCCTTTATCTCCCTGCACGATTGAAACAAAAAATTGAAGTGGCCAAAATAATAATTTGCATAAATAAATAAATAATCCTCTAACCCTTTTTTACCCAAAACGGTTAGAGTATTATTTATAATTTATTTATTGAGCCGGTTAAATTTTTCTTTTAATCGGGTAATTCATTTAGCCCCGAATTTTGGAAAGGCAGTTAACAATGTCTGAGTTTATTTGAAAGCATCGGAATGACAATAGAGTAGACGGCTGCTGCTGCCATCTCGTGACTCTAAGGTCTAACTCGAAGTGTTATCTCAAATAGTGTACGTTCTGCTATCGATTTTTCTGGGTTCGCGTGTTAAAAACTAAAGTACTCAGAGGAAAAAAATTCCTACATGTTGCGCTAAACATTAAATAGGCTGAAAAAATATCTGGGAAAATTTCCTCCAGTCGGCAACCAGTATCGAACCAACAACTGGATTTCTTCGGACGAAAAAATATTCCCTAGTCTCAATGATCTGTCACGACCAAAGTAACTTAGCTTCATACAAACCTGTCTGCGCACGTGCATTAATGTGGCAAAGGGTCAAAACCTATCAAACATGGTTTACGAGCATTGCCAGATTTACCTATATGCTAACTAGACTGCTGCCTTCGGGCTCAAGATTTTAGGAGCCTCATAACTGAGAAGTCATAATTTTTTATTAGACTTGCTTTTTTTTTATTTAATTATTTTTTCTTTATATAATTTTACATCACAACCTTAGTGATATGATCGTCTCTCTGGCATGCGCATGTTTTTCTCTTCCATCTATCTATTCACTGAATATAAAGAGATACCGTATGGTCACTCTGATGCTCGGTGATGTGCCACACCAGTCCTCCTCATGTGTCCTGTTGTATGCTTTTCTAGAGACTTCAGCTCTCTGAAGATCAGTCGGTCCAGACACACCATTCATCCATCTCAGAAGTCCTTCCATCCTTTCAATGTCCAAAGTATTTCGACTTTCTTCTGTCAATATCCTTAAAGAGCCCTTAAAGTTCTACTGATCCTTGCTAGTACCAATCCATTTGTCGGCCTTTCAGCATATGATATCCTCAACAGCCTTCTGTAACACCACAGCTCAAAAGCAGATATCCTTTTGTCTTTTTTTTAATTTTTTCTATTACAAATTTGCATGCTCTCTCTCTCTCTCTCTCTCTCTCTCTCTCTCTCTCTCTCTCTCTCTGTCGCTCTCCATATCAAACACAAAACGTAGCACTTAGCGTCCATAACTAGCTTATTCATCCATTTATTAATGCTGCCACCTATTGTGCCATGTGGTACGCGGGCCTAGTCGCTGTTTTGTATCGCTACATCTCTGCTCTACATGCTGCTCTCTTCGTAGTAAAATTATCATTTGACGATATTAATGAATTTGCTAATGTCACATCTAGAAAAATTTGTTTTAATACATAATTTTGTTGTAATTGATTCAAATTCAATAAACACTTTTATAATATCACTGCAAATTGTTTCGCTGCACACTGCTTTTATAGTACACACAGTAGATCAGTGTCTTTTGAAAACTACGACCTCATACTTATTTCTAGATTAGGTGCACATAAAATCTATAACTCTCACTGTTTACGAATTATTAAGTAAAGGTGGTTGTTTCAGAAAAAAAATATAATGACATCATCAAACCACATGGCAAATGAATAATATCGTGAACTGAATTTCTCTCATTGAATTTTAAAGACAGTTGAATACAGTTCATATGCTTACAGTTTAGAGTCGGGATTGTTCAATTTGGGAATCGAACATTTGGAACTCTAAACTAGTCAGTCACTTGATTCTAAGGCGAAAGAGAGGTCTCACAGATTTCAGAAACTGTTCTAGTTTCTGAAATCTGTAAGACCTCTCTTTCACCTTAGAAATGTATAATCTATAATGTCACCTTTTACAGACCTTTGTTGTAATCGTGAGAAGGTGCCAAGATAAAAGCTATTCAAAATGCTACGGTTATATGGTGTCAGTGAGACAAATTATATCAAGCAATACTTAGTCTTTATTTGAGTTGTGAGTCAGCAGTTAGAATTGAAGGAAGTACAGGAAGATGGTTTGATATTAAATCTGGTATCAGACAAGGCTGTACATTATCCCTTCTCTTATTCATTATCTATATGGATCACATTATGAAGGAAAGTGGGATTAAACCTGATATCAAAATTGGAGATGTTAATCTTAGCTCTTTACTTTATGCATATGATGTTATATTTCTAAATAAAGCTGGTAAAAGTCTGCAAGATTCTCTGACTAAATTGAATAGCTGTTGTAATAGATTTGATATAAAGATTAGCAATAACAAGACAAAGACAATGAAAATAGGCAGAAGCATTGCAAATATCACCTGCATTGTGAATGGAGAACCTGTGGAACAAGTAAAACATTTCGGCTACTTAAGCACGATTTTTAGAGATGGTAAATTAAATATGGAAATAGACAACAGAATCAAGGACCATACCGGTTGCAAGTCAACTGGATAAATTTACATGGAATAAGAAATTAGTTAAAACACTGAGTTAGATGTATACAAGAATGTGTTCAAACGAATTTTAACTTATGGATCTGAGAGCTGGGATAGAAATAAAACACTTGACGAAAGACTAGAGACCGCAGATATAAGAGTCCTGAGAAAAATTAGGGACGTGAACAGGTGGCATCAACGGCAATATCGTATTAAAAACGAGGATATTAGGAAAGAACTTGACATTGTCAGCATCCAGGAATGTGTTAGTAGAGCTAATCTCAGGTGGTATGGTCACTTCAACAGAATGGGCGAGGAAAGATTAGCAAAACAAGTGTTCTCTGCCAGGTTGGCAGCAAAACGACCCAGAGGAAGACCAAGATATAGGTGGATTGATAAAGTATAAAGTGCTTTAGGACAGAAATATAAGATCTGATAATGGTGTAGTCTTGACAGATAACAAATTGATTTGGAGGAAAATTGTTAATGGGAAGTTAGTAACGATGTAAGTTCGTCATGTAGTACTATCATAATATCTTTTACACCCCTTGAGGGTACATGGCAGGAATTTGATGATGATGAGAATGTCACCGTATGAGATTTCGGTTAGCTGTGATAAAAACCGGCAGTCTAATATCAAAACAAGAAACAACTTTCATCCTCCATCTCCCTTCCATTACAATGTTATCATAGTGCATATGCTAAACAATATTTTTAACTGCAACAGGTTCAGCATTACAGCAAATAATGGCTGATTGGAGAGCATATCTGCTCTTGAATCTCACAATATTGTGTTACACATGAAAGAAAATTCTTATACTGTATTCTCCTAACATGAGCTCTATGATTTTCGAACATCTTGAAGAAACATCTTCAAGACGAAGGAAAGAACTTCTTCATATCATGAGATACTGGAAACTGCAGATATTCTGAATAATCTACTATGACTCGGAACATGGGCTTTTTCCATTATCACTGCTAAATCTAGAAAAATATTTTTTTGTCTCTCCTAATAACTTTTATTTTTCAACGTATTTTTGCATGCACTCGAGTCACATTGTAAGTCCATTGAGGGAAATTCTGTATTGTTTTTTCTCATTCTCATTGTCATTGCTAACAAAAGGTTATCTTCATTGTTGCTGAAGCATATCGTTCTGTGTTTACTCTCTCAAACACACACACCACAGTGTAAGAGATAACTGCCGTGCACTTGTCAAAAACTTAGCGATTGCAGTTGTACTATTAAAGTGTTTATCTCTGCTAACGTAAGTATCTTTATTACAATTAAATATCATTGCAATCTTCAGTGAAATACAGTATGATATTCAGGCATCACATGGTAAAGAAAAGGATTATTGAAGGTGAATGCTGTCCATGTTCTAACATGCATTTCACGCACCAAAAATGGTTTTCATTTTAGGAGGAAAAGGACTTGCAACTGAACTAAAAATAAAATTAATCGATTAAAAAAATATAGGTCTGACCAAGTTAGTTTATTAAAATAAATTATCAATGAGTTTTGTTAATACTTAATTTTCGATTTTTTCCTTTACTTTCTGTTTCACCGCATGCATTTGGACTACATGGAAGCATTTGAAAAAAGGTCCAAGAAGAATACAATCACAAACGAAAACTATGGAAAAGATTGAAAATATATATTCCTAGTCTGGAACTATGGACTACCTTCGCTTTTGCATTTTCATAAGTACCTCAATCGTCAACATCCTAACATAAAATTCACCTACGAATTAGAATGCAATAGTTCATAATAGCCATCGTTAGCCAAACGGGTGTACGTGAATGCGTACACATGCACATCGCGTGTTTACGCATTCCTCAAAAAATGATTGCGATATAATACATAACAACCGTTGATTCAAATACACAAATAGAATAATCCGAGCTATAGTCATTACTAATATTTTCGCCTATTCAGCTAAGGACCTGTTTTCTATTCTTAACATTTTGCAATTACAGAAACGTCATCTATATAATTGTATATTACATGTAAGACATAACATGGTAAATTTTCTGTATATAACGTAGACTTTAGTTTACGTTTAGGCTGGAACTTGCTGGTAGTTCCCAAGGCAAACAGAAAAGTTTTTCCCAAATCACTTGAGCACTTAGCAACAAACAGCTACAATATATTGCCTAATGAATTCCAATCTGTAACATCCGAATACACTTTTAGGATTCATGGGACAAAATAATATTAACTTTTATTTTAAACGCATATTATAGAAAATAACTTTGGTTGTTATATATTATGTCTCAATTATTTTTTGTATGCATTTGTGAGCCCTCATAGATGCCGTCATTTAATTTTTAGTGACTGTATATCTCCTACAATGTATTTTTTTAGTAACATAGGGATGCGACCATTGGTTACACACATTGTACAGTTTCTTCTAATCTACTAAAGGTCATGTAAGAATTGTTTTGTACTTCAACTTACTGCAGTATTCTGGTAAATTCTTAACAGAATTTTGCAGTATTTTAATTTTTTTCAGTCAGCGTTTATTATTATTATTATTATTGTCCGCGCGGTTAGCGTAGTGGCTGTGCGCTTCGCAACCATATGCCTAGGGAAGGAGTGTCCCAGGTTCGATTCCCGTCGAAGACGTGAGAAATTTGAGGATCTTCCTCAGCTATAGCTAAGTTAGCCGGCTATAGCTGAGGCCGTGGACAGAAGGGTTTTTTCCGCCAGTTTATCCTGGGGTTTTTCATCCCGCAAGCAGGAAAACCGGCCCCGTGAACACACGGATCTACAGCCATAAATACTTAACCCCCCCATGAGGGGGCTCAACTCGCCTCAATAGGGACGGGGGAGAAAGAGGAGGAAACTTCATATGAATAAATAAAATAAATTATTATTATTACTCAATGTGAGTGGGGAAAGCAGGCAGTTTACTCCAACTCCAAATAACTCACTGTTTGCACTACTTAATCCTCCATAAAAATCAAAGCGGCTTACCAATCAATACTGAACTGATGACTAGCTGAGTGCACCTTTTTCTCCTGAAGAAAGACCTAAACAAAATGCATGCTGAAAAAAATCCATCAACTGTACCAAGGATGTCGAATTCTGAAGCAATAATAATAATAACAGCAAATCCTCTAACGCAAGAGTAAGTGACTGCAGTCGCCGTTTTTCACACCCTAAGTAACTTTTTTGAAAGTCAATAGCCAATCAGCTTCCACCTTTAGCCATAACTAATCGCTGGCCCAAAACTATCAATAATCCAAAAGTTTCGAGAAGGCAAGAAGGTCCGATAATTTACCATTCGTGGTCCATGGTCCTATATTACTATCTGAAAATTGCGTGATTGTATGGTCGATTTCTCTTGAGTTGTGGGGTTAAAAATCTGAATGTACAAAACAATACTTGTCAGTAGCAAAGATCGACACTGGGAAATCATCTGATAAAAATTCCTCGCGACTAGAAGGGAAATAAGAATAGTCTTTCTTCCTGCCGCTGAGCAGTACAGGAGCAAATTCCACTGTCTACAGGGGTAAACAGACACCCTACATATAAAAAGACACTAAAATTCTCTTGATCCTGTAAGAACTGTACAGGCTGCAGAAGTTGCGTATATATATCGGCACATATTGAAGACATATTGAAAACCACATACTGTCATTGAATATGTTCGACTTCTGCTCATGAAACTACTGGTATAAATTTTTTAACTAGTGAAGACGTAACACACCAAGACAAATAACACAAAAATGTATCACAGCTGTTTCTCGGCCGATGGAAAAATACTGCGCTTTTCTACAATCTGCTTCAAAAAGCTTTTTATTTTTAATGTTTATTTCTCCTTGTACATTAATACTGGTAACATGCAAAAACTCTGAACATGTAATGTGTTTCATGTGGCTTCGGATGTAGGACTCAAATTGAGATTTGCTTACTTCACAGCACTCAGGCAGTCCCAAGCTTTGAAAACTAAATGCACTAAATATGTTGACAGATTAAAAATAAAAATAAAATATAAATAAATAAATAAATAAAAAAGGTGATTTCACACTATGAGCATTAAAACCATTAAAGCGCTCATAAAAATTCAGAAACAAGCTGTGATTATTATTAAAGTCTTCCGAAATTATGAAAATTTTGTAGATATATCAAATAAAAATAACTGCATAATTGATAGGATCCGAAAACAATTCTGCCATTTATGTAAAGTAGAGAGTGAGAGAATAACTTCGTTTTATCAAAACAGTATGCAGCTTTAGCCCCTGATGATTCCCAAGCAGGTTTGTAGCTGCTTGTGATATACAAGTACATAATTCTCGATTTATTCTGTTATTTCCTGCGACATTCCAATACGTAATGTTTGTTCCTTTATTTACATCATGTGTTGTATTATCCTCAGGAGATATCTATGGCATCTCCACCACGAAGAAAGCCTGGTCCAGATGGTGCTCCCCCCACTGAGCATCTCCTTCGTCTTGCTCTGTACACCGAAGGCTTGTGGAAAACTAACACCATCACTGACACCGAAATCACTGCACAAAAGAAAGTGTTCAAAGCCCATCGCGCTGTCTTGACATGTTTCAGTAACTATCTTAAAAAGAAACTTATCAAAGTGGATGGTACGGCTGCTGCAAATAAAGTAAGTTCACTGAAGTATTTTCATTTATCTTCTATATGGATAAAAGAAACATATATGGATATAAGAAATTAAGTCAATATTATTTCTTCTATTATTGAAAAAAAATTTATGATCATAATACTTAAGACTACAGGATTTTTGCCTTTTTCTGGCATGTTCACTGTCTGTCTGCCTTCTTTGCATAACATAACCCAATGAACTGATTTGGATGAAACTTAATATTTACCATTTTGAGGGAAGACATGCCGGCTGGGTTGGCCGAGTGGTCAGCGTGTCCGCTCTCCAGCCAAGAGGCTGTGGGTTCGAATCCTACCGTGGGTATGGGTGTTTGTGATTGTCCTACAAACTTTGTGTGGAAAGGGATCTGCGACCTATTAATGATGATGTATTCTAGCAGTAAACATCGTTGCCAGAACTATGTATGAGGTATAGCAGTGACTGTACGGCGTCTACGGACGTCAAATGTGAAACTTTTAAAAAGGGAAGACATATGGGATGCACTGATTTTTACTAAAACCAGGTAGTATTAATTAGCAACGTAAAGAAATGCAGAAGGCTGTCCAAAGAAAGATCGTTCTATATTCTATTCTAGTCGCTCTCTAGCCAGCAACTAGAATCGAACAAAGAACAATTCTAGTCGCTGACTAGAAAGAACTTTTTCTAAGCCTTTGCTCGACCGTATCCCTAGTTGCTCATGCTTAGGCAATCTCATCATGAGCAACAAAGGGTTGATTTTCCGGAAACTTGTGTTTTATCCCACAGCTCAAGAAAAACAACAGTAGAATACGCACTATTTCACACAGTGTTGTTAAGAACCAGAAGACAATTGCAGTTTCCTGCCATACACTCTTCACCGGATGTCAGTTAAAATTAATGATAGTCTTGGACCCAGCTATCGGTAATTGGTAAGAGGGGAACCCTCAGTTTCTAAAAGATAGTGCTAAATGCTCTACCTACTACCTTTGGGGAATAAAAGGCATTAGCAGGTCTATTTTATTATTTTATTTATAAGAAAGACCAAAAAATATATTTTTGATCAGCCAGTGATACATAGAGAGCAGTTACTGGTCATACAACAGATTTAAGCTCTACCTCAGGATACGAATCTTCCGGTTGTCATCACATATTTCTTTTGTCTGTTAAATAACGGTATTTAAGTAATGTATTTTTATATTTCCAACTTGTTTAACTATCCCCACACCCAAGAAAACACTTGAATAGAATTTAATCTGACATTTAGAAAATAGCACAACAAATAAAGGAAAAATATCTTCGATTTTATTTTAAGAATATAAATTATTAAAAGACAAGTATGAGAAATACCCCCCACCCCCGAAAAAAAGCATAAAAAAATACCTGAGGCCTCCTTATAGAAATATTGATTTTTATATTTAGAAGTGACCAATCCTCATCCCGGAATGTCGTATTTAAAAAATCTCATAAGTTTATGATACAATCAGTCTACATACACAGCCTTCTGCAATTGTGAGAAACCTTAACAATCAAGTACTTAATGCTGTTAATTACAGATTTAAATTAATAATTATTAAAAATAAATTTATCAATTTATTTTTAAGCCGAAGTTCGAGCCATGGAAAGATTTGAAGAAATTCATGTGGCAACATTTCCATGAATTTAACTATGTAGAACACAAACTTATTAAATTATCAGCTTTTGATATGCCTTCGACTCTATAATTAGACTGCAAATATCTTCTCCAGTAGTTTGGTGGATAGCTTAATTTCTTCGCATTTCTCAACAATACAAGAGTGTCCTAGAGCATATACTTCTGTCTATGCTCTTCTTAATCCTCTCACTGACTTCAAATCTAGTCCATGGTTTTGCTGTGGCAGCAGAATGCCATGATTCCTCTTCTTCATTTAACAAACCTTGTAATATACCAAAATGATTCATGTCAGGCCTAAACACTGGTCTCCTTGTTATTCTTGGAAGGCGTGTTAAAGACCACCTAGTGAGCTTCACTGCTACAAAAACGCAGTCCTTTCTCATACGAGAGATTTAACTTAACTTTCCTTGACCAAGAATATACTCGGATTTCCAGTCAGGATCAGATTCCTCTTCTCTGGTCGACTTATGCCTTTAGCATTTCCTAAAATCGACAAATCATGTCCATATCCTCGTTAACATACAAAATACTTGGTATCTTTGGTTCAAAAGAATACCTCTCGCCTAACGCTATATATATTAGTTATGTAAGAGAGAAGTAACCTTCATAAGAATATTTCAAGCAATCCAGAACAAAACAATCCTCTATGTAAGTGACGATCTCTCGTCACTTACATAGAGGATTACTGTAAGTGCCACTGTTAACCATTATGTGGTCCTTAACCCTATATATCATCTGAAATATTGTGAGTTCTATGATCGATGCTCTTGCGACACGGATTAAAAACTCGAGTTTCCAGTGAGAAAGCCCTATTACCTGTGTCAAAGATCAATTAACTTGGAAACCAACTAAAAAATCACTAGAAAAATTTCCTCTAATTAGCGACAAGAATCCAGTTTATTGCCATATTTCTTCTGGTGGTTGATTTATATTGGCGTTCTCCAGTTAGGTATGATTGCCGGCCTAGTTGGCCGAGTGGTTAGCATATCCGCTCTCCAGCCAAAAGGCTGCGGATTCGAATCCCGCCGTGGGCATGGATGTTTGTGATTGTCTGTGGAAATAATAGTGGTGGTGGTGGTGGTGGGTGGTAGATGGCGTTGGTGTAGTTGTGAAGAGTTGTAGAGTGGGGACCCTCCCTCGATGAGTCTTTGGACTCCCTGGAGGTGTTACGTAATAATAATAATATAGCTATTTAGACAGATATTTAAGTATTCAAAATAAATAAATCGTCTTCATTACAATTAGAATTAAATAAATCATTGTGTGTGTGTGTGTGTGTATATATATACATACATACATACAGAGTGATGCTTTTTTTTTGACAAGGGAATTTGTCAAGGGTCAGATCCCTGTTTAAGTGCCCCCAGTGATCCAAATACATTGTACATCATGCGGAAGCGATATCTGAGTAACAAAAGTATTTACAAAATTCATCAACAGGCGAATGTAGTTTCTGTGTGTAAGAAGAAAAATGACACAAGCATAAATACACATTTTTATTCACCTGCATTATGCATTCACAGGCTGTACTGTTCACATGCTGCCCTACCCAGTATTCACCAACAGGCGAATGTAGATTTTTCTGTGTGTAAAGAGAAGAAAGGCGACACAAGCATAAATACACATTTTTATTCACCTCCATTATGCATTCACAGGCTGTACTGTTCATGTGCTGCCCTTCCCAGTATGCTACAAACTGCATCCTTTGCATAGTGTGTTCAACAGCAGAAAGCAGGTGATCTGGACTGATGTTGCGCACATGTTGCGTTTTTCAGCGCTGGCAAGTTATCAAGATGAAGATGATCCCGATAAACCCGGTCTTTGAGAAATCTCCAGAGCCAGAAGTCACAGGGGGTTAGATCAAGTGAACCAAGCGGCTGTGAAGTAGGAAACGCACATATGATCATCCTGGCTTCAGTGAAATATTCTCGAAGAACTTCCTGTACGGATCTACTGATGTGTGGAGAGCGCTATCCTGCATGAAAATGACTAAATCCATGCACAGGCGCTGCTGTAGCTGTGAAATAACAAAATTGTTTATCATATTGCGATAACTCTCAGCAGGTACTGAGCAGGTCTCAAGATCCGACTGGCGAACATCCTCAAAGAGGAAAGGTCCAATGATAAACGAAGGTGCAAACCAGCACAAGACTAACTTTCGATGAATGCAAAGGAATTTGTTGGATTGCATGCGGGTTTTGCTAGCCCCTATCCGAAAATCGTGGGTATTCACAACACCGTTCTGGCGAAAGTGAGCCTCATCTCCCCACATAATCATCCACGGCCACGCAGCGTCCAACTCCACTCGAGCAAGGAAAGCGAATGTCAGTCGACTTTCAAGTCCTGTGGGTGCAACTCCTGTGTGAGGGTTATCTTGAATGGATAGAAATGCACAATCTTCTGTTGAATTTTCCAGACAGTTGTGTAAGGCACATCCATGTGTCTTCATATAGCACGTGCACTGTAATAACCGACGCTGTTATTAATGACCAGCTTCAACAACGACAGTAGCAACTTCATTTACTTGTTGGGAACTCCGAACGACTCCGTTTCTTCAAGACAACTAATCATTCGACGCAGAGCACATGGAGATAGTGGAGCTAGTCGACGTTTGTTCAGGAGACAAAATTCTCGGAGTACAGCAGTTGTTTAGTAGTACAACTTCACCAAGCGCAATAGGACAACGTTAGTGCCATGACTGTAGACGACATTAACAATTAGAATGAAAGAAAAAATCCTTTACCCATCTTTTTAAAGCCTCCTGGTACCAGCCGAGTTGCGCGATGTGCAAATTCCATGCATTTTGTGTTTACAACTCCTCCTGGTGGTGAACGTTGTAACTGCTTTTTTCAGATATCGTTTCCACATGATGCACAACGTATTCCTGCAAAGTTTCGCCGCATTTGGATCACAAGACCTTAAACAGCGATACTTTAATTTTGATCATACGTGATCATATATATATATATATATTTTTTTTTTTTTTTCACGCGCAAAACTTTGTTTTGCTTACTTGGGAAAAGGATTAAAACCAAGTATAAAATTTCTTGGTATCTTGAACGTATATTATACCCAAGGTAAAAAATTTTCTACATCTTTCTTTCATCCAGAGATTTTTATTAAGAAGGTTAAGCGCTTTTGTCTACTTGTATGTGAGATATACAGTACAGTGGTGCCTTGGTTAACGACCGTAGTCCGTTCCAGGATTACCCTCGTTAACCAAAACCATCGTTATCCAAGGCGCGATTTCCCATAAGATTTAATTGAAAATCGATTAATTTTTTCCGACTCCTCCCCACAACCATAGAACATATTAAAATTACAGATAAAACTCATTTAAAATGTCATAAAAATATGGTAAATATCATTTATTTATTATACAGTATTCGTATTTGCTACAAAAAAAAAAATTAACATTAATAAAATGAATTGTTCATGAAAACAGTTTTTAATTGTTAATCTTCACCAGTAGGACAATTGGGCTCACTTCGGAGTTTTTTGACAAATGGACCTGTAAAAAACATGTTTAGGGTTGTTTGCTTCTGCTTCTTTTTTAAAATGTTTCGGAATAACTGCATGGACTTTTCATTAAATAGATCTGCAGTTCTGATAACCTCAGATTTGTTTGGATTCCATTTCATATCAGCATTTTGAACCTCCTCCCACTATGCCAAAACATTTTTGATTTCAGCAGTCGTAATTTGTTCTTTCTTTCCATCCTCATCTTCAGATGAAATTTCCATTTCCTTTTCTTTACACTGCTGTTTGAAAAGTTTTTTTAGCTCGTCAGTAGTCAGTTCTCGGTCATGCATCTCCAATAATTCTTCAAAATCTTTTTCCTCTACTTCCAAGTTAAGATCATGAGCAGTTGCCACAATATCCTTTACCAATTTGTGTCCTTCATCTGAAGTTTCTTCATTACCAAAGGAAGGACACAGTTTCCTCCATGCTCTCTTTGAGACATTTCATTGTTACTTCTTGCCAAGCCTTTGCAATTAGCCTAATTGCTATGACAATGTGGAATTTTTCCTTCCAAAATTATCTTAGGGTTATGTTGGTAGCCTCACACATTTCAAAGCACCTGGTAAAAAGTGCCCTTGTGTAAAGTTTTTGAAAATTTGCAATTATCAGCTGATTCATAGGTTGAATCAGAGATGTAGTCTTGGGAGGAAGAAAAATCACCTTGATAAAAATCTAATTCCTCTGGTAGCTCTTCTTGTATGCCCGTTGGATGGCCAGGTGCGTTATCCAAGATTAATATGGCTTTTAGAGGCAGATTGTTTGCTCAAGATAGGCTTTAACAGTTGGTCCAAACACTTCGCGAATCCAGTCTCTAAATCCTATTCTTGTGACCCAGGCTTGCTGTTAGACTTCCACAAAACACCGAGATTGGATTTAGAGACATTGAACTTTTTGAATGCTCGGAGATTCTCTGAATGGTAGATTAACATTGGTTTTACCTTGCAGTCTCCACTTGCATTTGCTGCTAAAAGTAATGTTACCCTATCATTCATTGGTTTATGCCCAGGAAGTGTTTTTTCTTCTTTTGTGATAAATGTCCTGTTGAGCATTTTCTTCCAAAATAACCCAGTCTCATCACAATTGAAGTAGGTATTCTCCTTCTTCTATAATTCTTGTAAAGCTATTGACAAATTTATATGCTGCTGCTTTGTCAGCACTAGCTGCCTCTCCGTGTCTGACCACACTATGAATTCCTGTTCTTTTTTTAAAGTTATCAAACCAATCGCTGCTACCTTTGAAATCATCATCATCTACCGCAGAACTTGATCCCGAAGTCTTCTTTTTCAAATCTTGATAAATCTGTTTAGCTTTCTGACAGATTGCATTTTGAGATGTAGTATCGCCCGCCATTTCTCTTTCTTTGATCCAAATTAGTAACAGATTTTCCATTTGCTCAAAAAGAAGCCCTCTGACAAACAACCTTGAAGTTTCCTTAGCAACCTTAGCTACCATAAGTTCTTCTTTCTTAGCAAAAATGGTTGATACTGAAGAATGACTGGTTTCATATATTCGAGCTAGCTGCATAACTTTCACACCTTCATGATGTTTTGCTATTATTTCTTTCTTCTGTTCTATAGCGAAAATTTTTCTGTTTTTTTACCCTCACTAACTTTCTTTTTGGGACCCAGTTTGTCACACGGTAAAAAAAATTCATTCTATAAAAAAAAGATACGCAAAATACGGTATTATTACAAATTGTACAACATTAAGACAAGGGATACAAAGAACAAATCGTCACCTGAAAATAAAAGTAAAAGTTAAAAAAAAAAAAAAAAAGCTTTTTGAAATAAAAGTTAACAGTTAAATTCGAAACCTGCAATTTTTGACTTAGCATTAGCTTGTAAGATATTAGATACAGCACTTACCGTAACATACACTGAGTAGCAGCTCATATATACAACGATTATTGTACAGATGAGATTTGATTTTGCCTTTTGATGGCGAACGAACAGTGACACGCACCCGCCGATTTATTGTCTATATGAACCAACACATAAAAAATAAATGCTTATATACTCATTTTCATCATAAAACGCATTTATAACCACAAATTCTAAAATAAAGCACAGTACACTACAAGAAAAGAAACAATAAACGGAAAACGTAAACAGCTGGCTATGATGGGTCAAACATATCTGAGCTTCAGCTATGCCGCGTGGCTGTTCTCAATTCGACAATGTCTTCCCGCGCGTGGCTGAGTGCGATCGGAAAATTCCGGTGTTTTAGATCGGATAGGTTCACATAATCGAGAGTCATTAACCAGTAGATTTTTTTCTTACAGCCACTCGTCGTTAACCAAGTACGTTGTTAACCAAGGCACCACTATATAGGACTTCTGCATTACTTCAACCTTGGTATCTCTCTCTCAGGTCGGGATCCCACTAAAGTGACCACCTCAGGGTCTGGCTCCCACTGATGTGCTTTTGTGCAGAAGTGGTCTCTTTCCTTGAGGCTCTGCTTGGGGTAGGATTTTGCCTGTCTCTGTGAGTGGGGCCGCTGCTGAGATTATGGCTCTGTCTGGTGGCGAGGTGAGCCTGCCACTGGGTAGAACCAACGCTGAGAAGTTCTTGGTAGCGGGGTGAGCCTGTCATTTAGAGAGGTCTTTACTTAAACACACATCAACAAAGGTCGAAACCGGTCTGGGTAGTGGCCCTTCCCATTATGCATTGCGTTATACACTCCTGAAAGGGAGTGCGCTTTACATTATGGGATACATACTAACACAAGTGATATGAAGTCATCAGCCTCTATATATATACAAGTAGCTCAGACGTGAATATGTTTCACGAGCAAAACTTTGTTTTTCTTACTTCGGAAAAGGATTAAAACCCAGTATAAAATTTCTTGGTATTTTTAACGTATATTATTCTGAAGGTAAAAAACTTTCTACATATACACATATATATATACATATACACAACTACCCCTTAACCCTTGAACAGGTGTTAAGGGCGCCGATTCCCCGCATTCTTCGAAAATCCGCGCATAACTTTTGACTCCCCAAAAACATAACTACTAATGACCTACTGTTTACTGGAACATAAAGTCGAGTAACGTAAACAGTCGATTAACACATATTTTGTATTGTATGTATATTATTATTATTATTATTACTATTACGTGACACCTCCGGGGAGCGCAAGGATTCATCGTGGGAGGGCACACTACTCTACTTCGCTAAATACATCTCATCCTCTCCCCTAATATTTAATTCTCCAAATACGACACTACTACCATCAACGCCATCTATCGCCCATCATCACCACCAACAATAGTATTTTTTGTCTGTAAATTGAGTGTATTCTGAAGGAGATTTGTCTATACGCGGAATGAAAAACAAGAGTTTCCTGGAGGAAAAAAACTCTGCTACCACCGTATGAGATCGGCTCTTGCTTTGATTACTAATTAGTTTAATTACTAATAATTTTAAGCAGTTATGATTTAAGACTGCATCTTTACGTTTGTTTACATTTTTCTTTACTGCAAATAGCCATGTACGGTCTGTAAGTGTTTGTGAGAATAAGTTTTGATAAATTTTTAACTCTTTATAATAGATTTGAGTATACTTTATGGTAGTAAATGACAAACTAGACTAATTTCTACATATATTTCATGCATTCATGACACCTAACTTTTTCTTAATTTTTTCGATATTTCTAGGCCACGCGGTTCGTCTGCGAGTTTTTTTAAAATTGTCGCAAATCTCCAAAATTTTTTTTATATATTTATGCAAAAAAAAAAAAAAGCGGAACCGCGCAGTTCAAACCCGCGTTCTTCAAGGGTAAAATGCATATGATTTTATATATATATATATATATATATATATATATATATATATATATATACAGCTAAATATGAAAAAATGTATTTTACTTATACAGATAGAATTACCCGGAATAACTGCAAAAGCTCTTGGGATCATTCTGCGTTACATGTACACAGGCGAACTTATGTTGAACTGTCAAGTTTTCCTGGAGGTGTTTTCTGCTTCTCGCAAATTAGAAATGCAACAGGTCACTACAGAATGTTATGAAGTAAGTGCAGTACTTATTTTACAAGCTTTAGTAATCAGTCAAAAATATTTTAGAAGCCACTACCTGCAGTCAAAAAGTAATGATGTTATTAGTTTCATGAAATGGGACACAATAAAAATAAATGACACATGACCGAAAAGTAGTAGTAGTCATTTAATATTTTCTAAAAATTTTTAGAAAATTTAATTTTCTAAAAAAAAAAAAAGAGAGACCAACAGTGTAATAATTATCAACTACCAGGCGTGTTATATTTTGGACAAAACAGACGTCAGAAGGTGTTAATGGGAGTAATCATAAAAGAACATTTCGCCCATTGTTTCAAAAGTATGTGGAATAGCGCAGCATTAGAAAGAAATTAGGTATTGCAAAGATGAATATATTTGATGTGGACATTTGGGTTAATAAATAAATACACACACAGACACACACACACACACACACACACACACACACATATATATATATATATATATATACAGTATATATAAACAAAAGCATTACTTTATGATTGCACGTAGAATGCTCATAAGAGAACAGGGAAGAACTTATGCTTTGTAATATGTATGGATCAAATTTCTAATTCTTTCTTCTTCCTCCTACTTACAGCTACAAAGCCAAATACATTCTGCTTCTTTCGATCATTCATTTCCTTTTTTGTTCCTATATGGAAATCTCAGAAAAACTACCAGAATCTTATAGAATCTTTATTCTTTTTATTCTCAAATAATTCATGGAGATTTACAAAAAAAAAATCATAGTTTATCTTAAGAGCCAGGGCCGTACTTAGACTTTTCCCGAGACGAGGGGGGGGGGGAATGAGGCGCTAGGTGATCCTTACAAAAATGAATAAAGATAAATAAAAGCAATCAATATAAATAAAAGAAAAACTTTTATTACGTTTATTAAAAAAAAAAAAAAGCAAGCCAAGTAAAGGCAATACAAATCAAACTCAAATGGTAAACCAGCGCTAAGTAAAGACAATACAAATGTTTTTTTCCTAACTTCTCTTTCGCAAATATATCAATAATATTACTATAATTTGAATTATAAACATCATTTTCAATAAATAATAGTGATAAATTTGGCATTTTATCACTGATGCAATGAGTTTCATAAATAATTTTTCATCCTTTTAAGAACAGAAAATTGAACGTTACCTGTTTGCAGCATGACCGCAAACAAGTCATGGACAGAAAAAATATATGAAAATAAATAGTACATGTATTTTTTTAAGGGAATATGATCTGTTTAAAACTATATATATATATATATATATATATATAATTTTCATCAAAGTTTGATTTGCTTCCTCAGTCTTAAGAAAAGGCTGGTTATATTCAACTAATTCGAGTCCTACCCAAGGGCCTATGAGTTGTGAAGATACTTTCTGATAATGAAAGCTGTGCCGAACAAAGCGGCCTTTTGCAGCTGCACAATTTTTAATCCATCTAACTCGAGTGCTTCTAGATGTTTTTTCAATGTTTTAGGGATAGCGCCTAAAGCACCTATTATTATGGGAACAACTTTCGTTTTCTTTTGCCAGATTCGTTCAACTTCGAGTTGCAAATCGCGATATTTTGTAATTTTTTCATTTTCTTTGTTGTCAATCCGACTATCTCCTGGTACTGATATTTCGATAAACGTAACACCCTTGTTTTCACTTTTTTCAACCACTGTGATATCGGGTGTGTTACATTCCAAGCTTTTGTCAGTCTGGATTTTGAAATCCCAGAGTATTTTAGCTTTTTTTTTCATTCTCAACCACTTTCTGGTGAACTTTATGCTTCCAATAGTCTTTAGATACTTCAAACTCGTACTTTTTACATAAATGCCAGTGGATTATCTTAGCTACGTTATCATGCCTTTAACGGTACTCAATTTGTGCGATTTGCTGCATCCATTTATAATGTGGTCCACCGTTTATTCCTTTTCTTTGCACAATCTATATTTACTGTCTTCTTGGATTTTTTGTATTTTTGCCTTCATAACGTTGGTTTTAATGGCCTGTTCTTGTGCTGCAAAAATTACCGATTCTGTTTCTGTGTTTAGTGCTCCATTTCTCAACCATTGCCAGGTCAAGTTGCTGTCAGCGCTGTCCTCTATGCTGTGAAGGTATTTTCCATGCAATGCCTTATTTTTCCATCTTTCGGTTCTCACTTTTACTTGGTTGGTTTTGTATTCCAATTTTGTCTCCATGGGTTTAAATAAACCCTCTTTCCTTACCTCAATTAGAAAATTTTCCGTTGTTTGCTGCAGATAATCATTTAAATTTCGTTTTTCTTCTTCAATAACTTGCTTCACTTGTAATAATCCTCTACCTCCTTTTTTGCGTGATAGATAGAGCCCATCACTGTCCCTGCGAGGATTGAGGGCATGGTGCATTGTCATTAATTTTCGAGTTTTTCGATCTAAATCTTTCATCTCTAGTTGGATCCATTCAACAATGCCTGCTGAATATCTCAGAACAGGTATGGCCCAGGTATTAATTGCTTTTATCAAATTTCCAGCATTAAGCATTGATTTAAGGAGTTTTCTTAATCGTCTTATGTATTCTGCTCTAGTTCTTTCTTTGATCTTATTGTGCAGAATTTGTGATGCTTCTAACATTCCCAAATATTTGTAGCTGTCTTCGAATTTTATTGCTTTGATTATTTCACCATTGAGCAGCTCGATTTCGTTCATATCTTCAAACTTTCCTCTTGTTATTCCAGCAATTGCGCATTTGTCTAAGCCAAAATCCATTGATATATCTTGACTGAATATCTGCACAGTGTTTAGCAACGATCCGAGTTCATTCTCTGATTTTGCATACAACTTCAGATCGTCCATGTATAAAAGGTGAGATATCTTTGCACTCTTTTGCGCAGTTTGATAACCATGAGCATTTTCATTTAAAATTCTAGTTAAGGGGATCAATGACAATATAAACAATAGAGGAGATAACGAGTCTCCTTGAAAGATGCCCCTTTTTATGTTTACCTCTCCAATTTCTTCTCCATTTATAACCAACGTTGTTTTCCAGTTTTTCATGCTGGATTGCAAAAATTTTTGCACGTTTTCGCTAATACCAAATAGTTCTGTGCATTTTAAAATCCAACTATGAGGCACCGAATCAAACGCTTTTTTATAATCTATCCAAGCCATATGAAAGTTCATTTTTCTACGTTTGCAATTTTTAAGAATCATTTTATCAATCAGCAATTGGTCTTTTGTGCCTCTTGAATTTTTGCTGTTACCTTTTTGTTCAATTGGGAGAAGAGAATTTGCTTTAAGATAGCTGTATATTTTATCAGCTAGTATGCCTGTGAGTAGCTTAGAAGTTGTTGACAGGCAGGTTATTCGTCGGAAGTTTTCTGGATTTGGACCTTTTTCTTTATCCTTTATGATCAAAAACGTTTTCCCTGCTGTGAGCACTCTTCTTTGCATTTTCCTTCTAAAACATCATAAAATTGGTTAGCAAGTCTTTCATATAAGCTTGTTAGATATTTCAACCAGTAGCCATGTAATTAATCCTGTAATTAATCCTTCCCGGGTGTTGACCATTTTTTTATTTTTTTTTTGCTTGCTTTTGAACCATTTCAGTTGTTATTTTCAGTTGGTCCATTTTTCGTTCTTGAGATTTGTTCGTAATTTGTTCAATCCATTTTGCTTTGTTATTGTGCCTCTTAGGGTTTTGACAAAACTTTAGTGTATTTTCTTTGTCTCTGGTATTTATATTTATATTTTCTTTAAAGTTATCATTTCTGCAGCAATCAATTTTCTTGTATATTTTATATAGAAGATATATATATATATATATATATATATATATATATATATATATATATATATATATATATATATATATATATATATATATATATATATATATATATATATATATAATTTCGTTCTAGTCAGTTAAATTAAAATTTAACTGACTAGAACGAAACCGAGAAAGTATAACAAAACCTTTAATAAATCACGACTAGTTTCATTGGTGTTCCGACTTCTTCATGTGAGAAAGAAATAATATAACAGTTATAAAAATAACAAGGTAAAAACATGGACTTTCCAGCTTAATAAAAAGAAGCAGAATAGTAACAGTCATATTTGAATAGGTGACCACGTGCTACTATTGGCATGAGTTGAATGTGTGTGACAGCTAATTTTAGAGCGCCAGTACTGGATTGCTGTGCTATGAGAATCAGGCAAATTGTAGCTTAGATTGTTGTTTAAGTGTGAAGGGTCCAGAACTATTTCTTTTGATTCTAGAGTTCGTCTTTCAAATTCATTCTTGCATATATATAAATTGGTTGTGTGGTCCCAATCAACTTGGTGTTGCCGTTCTTCGAGGTTAGAGTTTGCGGAGAAGAGAACATGACTGGAAAGGGCGCTCGCTCGTGCTCTACTGTAGGAGATGTCACATCTATGTTCCTCAAGACGAAGTGAAACAGATTTATCTCTCTGGCCAAAATAAGGTCGACCACAGTCGCACATAACTTACACCAGGAAAATGCGGTTGGTTGTGTTTTGGTTTTGGTCGACTCAGAAAAGAACGAAGTTTTGGCAGAGTAGTATAGTCGGTCTTTATGTTGAATTCCTTCAAACTTCTAGATAGTTTTGGGGGTAAGAGAGCTGATAAATGGTAACTGTATATGAGTGATAGGGTTGGAATCATCTTCTTGTCGAGGTTGTTGTCGTGGTCTCAAACGTTTAGTGATGTTATGAGATGACTATCCATTATTTAAGGTGTTTTTCAAGAAGTTAAGTTCTGTTTGAAGGTCTTCTTCTGTGGAAGCGAGACATCTTGCTCGATGGGCAAGAGTGGAGATGAATCCCAGTTTCTGAGGAGGGAAGTGATGAGAAGAGCCATGCAAATATCTATCAATGTGAGTGGTTTTTAGAAAAATTGAAAATTTAAGACAGTCAGGTAATCTACAGATCTTTAGATCTAAGAAGGGGAGAACGCCGTTAATCTCTAGTTCTGGTGTGAATTTAATTCTCTGATGTCGATTAGATTATTTAAATGGTTTAGGAAGTTTTGAAGTTCCTCTAAACCATGTTCCCAGATAAGGAAGACGTCATCAATGTAGCGCAACCACAGTTTAGGTTTTAAAGTAGCTATAGAAATAGCTCTCTCTTCAAAATCTTCTAAAAAAATGTTAGCTAAGACTGGGGATAGAGGACTGCCCATAGCTAATTCGCTAGTTTGTTTATATATTTTATCTTCATAGCAGAAATAGCCGGAATTGATACAGTGAGTTAGAAGAGCAAATATGTTTTTAGATACCTTATCCTTAAGAAGAGTCAGAACTTCATCTGTAGGTGCATTCGTAAAAAGAGACACAATGTCAAACTCACCATTCTCTTAGAGTCTATGAGATTTAAATTTTTTATTTTTGAGATGAAATCTTCAGAGTTTTTGATGAAGTAGGTAGAATTACCAACTAGATGTTTTAGAGAAGCTGCAAGATATTTAGACAGAATGTACGTTGGTGAGTCAATACCTTCCACAATAGGTCTTAAAGGAGTGTCAGCCTTGTGGATCTTAGGCAGGCCGTACAAACGAGGAATGAGGGGAAGGAGAGAGCGGAGAGATAGTCTTGTGTGTCTAGGAAGTCCAGAAGTTGAACTCTGAAGATTTCATCTCAAAAATAAAAAATTGCCAGACAGATAAATCTGTTTCACTTCGTCTTGAGGAACATAGATGTGACATCTCCTACAGTAGAACACGAGCGAGCGCCCTTTCCAGTCATGTTCTCTTCTCCGCAAACTCAAGCCTCGAAAAACGGCCACACCAAGTTGACTGGGACCACACAACCAATTTATATATATGCAAGAATGAATTTGAAAGACGAACTCTAGAATCAAAAGAAATAGTTCTGGACCCTTCACACTTAAACAACAATCTAAGCTACAATTTGCCTGATTCTCATAGCGCAGTAATCCAATACTGGCGCTCTAAAATTAGCTGTCACCCACATTCAACTCATGCCAAAAGTAGCACACGGTCACCTATTCAAATATGACTGTTACTATTCTGCTTCTTTTTATTAAGCTGGAAAGTCCATGTTTTTACCTTGTTATTTTTATAAGTCTTATGTTATTTCTTTCTCACCTGAAGAAGTCGGAACACCGATGAAACTAGTCGTGATTTATTAAAATTTTTTGTAATACTTTATCGGGTTCTAGTCAGTTAAATTTTAATTTTATAAATATATATATATACCTTTACCACGAGTTGCCTTGACTTGTACTGCGTGTGGGATCACCCAGACTTGCAATACTTGCAGGCGCAAACTTGACTTACTTGTCTGTTTGCTTACTTGGGAAATATAGTATAACCAGGTTTAAAATAGCTTGGTATCTTTAACATTTATTATACCCAAGGTAAAATACTTTTTACACACTTATATATATATATATTATTGTGTTATAAGAAATTTAACAGAAAACAATAATCATTTTATGTTCAATTTTAATTATTTCTACTTATAATTCTTTAATTTTAAATCGCTGTTTGGGCCCTTAAATTGGCCCTAATTTTTCGGGGCCCAGCTAGGCCAAGAATTTTTCAGATCATCCTCGTAGAGCCACGTGCGCCTATGAGGTACGGCCCTGTTCAGAGCTATAGTTCTGTATTTCTTCCTTATAACACTAAAAGTCAAAATAGTTAAATGAACAAAGAGTCAACTTTATAAATGAAATATCGTAAAGGATAAGAAAATTACTTTATCATTTAGGATATTTTGTCTTATCATTAAATACTTGTGTAATACCTAATAGGTCTATCGAAAACAAAATCGGACCAAGCAGATCTATATTTCTGACTGGCAAAAGCTTTTGTGGGGGGGGGGGGGGGCGGTTAGGAGGTAAGTGAAATACTTAATATTTCGGCATAGTATCAGAATGTGGATGTCTTTCTCGGAGGAAGTAAATAATTCTTTTTTTTTCTTTTTGTTACATACAGAAATTTCCAACTAATTTTACTAACGGGATTATAGCATTTTAAGGGATTTATTTCTAAAAGAAAAGTTGTCAGCCTAAGCTGATGGCATGTATCAATCTTACATCCTAAATTATGTTAGATAGCCAAAGAAAGACCATTCTACATCCAATTCTAGTCACCGACTGGAGAACATTTTTCTGAGCCTTTTGCGACTGGTTCTCGAGTTAGTCAATCTTCGGGACATGCAAGTAGGTTTTTTAGTTTTTTGTCCTTCCCCAAAACTCAAGAAAATCCACCATAGAATAGACCTTACTCTATTTCAGACAATAATATATAGTGCTGGCAGAAACTATTTGCCTTACTCTCCTCACTGGATGCCAATTGAAATCACTGATAGTCTTGCACAGCTTTCTGTGAATAGTTAACAGTAGAAATTGATTGTGCACTAGTCTCCAAAATTTAGTTAGGGCTAAATGACCTCATCTACAGCCTTTGGGATATAATTAGCATTAGGTTTATTTTTGTGCTCTGTTAATTCTTAAAATAAACTTATATTTATTGCTCTCTGACATAATCTAAGCTTCTGCTCTTGTCTCCATTGACATACGGTGATCATTGGACACAATGTCCAAATAGTCACTGTACATTTAAAGGATGTATGAACATCCTTTCATGACATTCTAGATTTCCATGCTGCTGCTGATCTACATGACTGATTCTGGATTATTCAACAACAGGCCTGAGGCACAAAGCTGGAGTTGCAGTACAATTTCTTATAGAAATTACTTGTTTTTAAAATTTTATCTATAGTGTTTGTGGATTCTCCCTTTTCAATTTTCATCAGTTAATCCATCTCTGGGCAGTAGAAATCCCATTTTTTGCTGTTTTTATGCTAGTATTATTTTCCAAGAGATTATTGCTCTTCAGTATTTTTTGAAGAGACCCTTGAATATTTTGAATATTCAAAATTTATTGAATATTAACTCATGATTGTTTACTCAAGGCTTTAATTATTAATTGCTATTTCAATGTTGGCTGCAAAATATCTTACTGAAAATTTTAACTTAATATAACCAGCCTGTAGGCTAACATTTATCTGGAAACAAAATGGACTGAGTTAAAACTATTATACAGAATATAAAAATATTTAATTAAACAATGAAGCTATATTTTATTGAAAAAGTATATAAATAAATAAAGATATAATTACAACTGTAATTAACCAGATCAGGTTAATCCTTTACTGAGGTCTCATTAGTGGAAGCTAGACCCCCAGGAAGATACCAAGGTTTAATGCATAAGTCATATTATATATATATATATATAAAGAGTAAAATGGTGTATCACCATATTATTAAATACTCCAGATCAGAGATAACTGTAGAAAGTTTTCCAGCTGGGATACCATACTAAGTATATTATACTTGACCAGAAATTATATTCGTATTTTAACCCTATACCAAAGCTTAAGTAAAGTTTATTTGCATTATATATAAAAAGACCATGAATACTTTCAGTCTATATACAGGCTAGTGACTTCATGTGAATTGCATCATTATCCTATAATTCAAAAACATTATGGGAGGGGTCACCACCCAGACTGCTTTCGACTTTCAGTTCTCATTAACAAGAGCTATACCAAAGAATATACCAACGTTAAATCAATGTATGTCATATATTTTCTATATAAGTAGTAAAATGACACATTATAAAATGCTTATGCTTGGTAAAAGATTAAAAGAAGAATATAATTTGTCAAATATAATATGCACTAGGTTGACAAAACTATTTGGGCACTTAGTTATGGTCACAAAATGTGTTTTAATTATATTTCTAGTACTAAGTGAGTCCACCTTTGGACTGAATTATAGCAATTACCCTGCAGGGCATGCTTTCAACCAATTTCTTATTATGTCCCAACAGGAATATTCTTTCATTACTCATGCAAATCTACCCCTATTTCTGATGACAGCTGCTATGGTCTAGAACGAATTTGGGGTCAAATTCGTTCTAGACCACAGGTCTGAACTCTGAGCAGTCAGTCCAACACTTCAACATTGTTTTGTGGAAACCAATCTCAGACAGGCAGTGCAGTATGGCATGAGCATTGTTGTGCTGAAACATGCAAGGATCACTGCCAAAGTAATTCCACAGTGTCAGAAGTATGAAATTGATCAGAATGTCTAGATAGCCATCAGACATCATGATAATGGGTACATCCACCAACAGACCAAATCCAATCCAACCGAAACATCCTCATATCATTACCCAGCCTCCACCAAACTTGACAGTCGGAATGATGCAGTCCTCTGGAACAGTTCCGAGGATCATCAGAGTAACACACTTGGAAGCCTGATTTCACTCCACAGAAACCTTTTCCAATCATCTACAGTCCAAACAGCTTTTGGCATTGGGGGGGGGGGGGGTAATGTGTTGCTTGTTCGCAGCAGCTCTACCATGGTAACCTAAAGCATGCAACTCTCTGCAGACAGTTCTAGTGCTGACAGATGGCCCTGCAACATTTTCCAGGTTCACTGCGAAGTCTGCCACTGATGATGTGCAGAATGCTCATCATCAGTGGCAGACCTCATTGATCTCAGTCAGTAAGTGTCATTATCTATGAGGGCTTTTTTCTGTTGTGGTAGCACCATCAACTTTCCAGCTATGAATGACATAATGGATTAATGGATTTCATATACTGATACAGGTAGCAATGTCATGGACAGAAAGGACAGTGATGTCACACCCACTACCATCCCATTTGAAATTGTCAGTTCAGCTCAATGCGACATCTTGACATCGAGTATAGTGCAAAACATGCCGCACATCTCATCTTTCAGACTTATGCAGACACTCCCTGAATATCTGCATGTAGCAGGATATGAAATTTGTATCGCACATAAGGTATCCAAATGCTTTTTCCAACATAGTGTATACTTGACAAGAACTCAGCAGTAAAACTTTCTACAGCTATTTCTGATCCAGAATAGTGAATACTCTGGATTTAATACCCTAGAAGCATTTAAAGCTCTCCTAAAAATTATACAGATATAACTCTTCTAAATTCAAAAAAAACATTCTATGCCTTCAGAAAAAAAAGTTTTGAGATTTTTTTTAATATTCTGCTATATGTTTCAGAAAAATACATCTATGTATAGAGCTAGCTTTCTGTTTATAATTGATAACAGAAAAAAGAAAATAGTACAGTAATCCCCCCCTTATCCATGGGTTCTCCTAAAATATTAAATGAAAATTTCCAGAAATAAATAATTCTTAACTTTTAAATTGCACTCCATTCCGAGTAGCATGGTGAACTCTCGATCTGTCCCATTCTGTCCTGCCGTGGACAGGAATCACCTTTGTCCAGTGTATTTACACTGCACTGTATATGCTACCAGCTCGTTAGTTAGTTAATAGCCATTTCGGTATCACAGTGCTTGTGTTTAAGACCTCTATTTTACTTTATAATGACCCCAAAGAGCAAGGGTAGTGATGCTGGTAATTCGGAATGTCAAAGGGAAGCCGTAGTGTGCTTCCTTTAAGTGAAAAGATGAAAGTTCTCGACTTCATAAGGAAAAAAATTAATAATTGTATGCTGCTGTTACTAAGACTCCATTCATATGACTTATTTCAGTATATTTTTATAACTGTTCTACTTTATTATTAGGTATTGTTGTTGTTAATCTCTTTCTGTGCCTAATTTTTAAATTAAACTTTATCATAGTATGTATGTACAGAAAAAAAAACATACTATATATACGGTTTGGTACTATCCGCAGTAAAGGATCAAAACAAGAATATAATTCATGTTTAGTATCATATACTTTGAAATCAAGTGAAAAAAATTTCTTGCTTCTTATGGACATCAGATTTATTACAGGGAAGAAGAGTGTTTAGATAAATAAAATTAAGGCAAATAAATGTTTTAAGAAGATATATATTTCATGGGTAATGAATGTAGGAAGACAAGTAGTGTGATAGGAGAGAATGAAAAAAAGATATATATGAATGAGAAAATAATAGTTGATAGTGTGGAAGGTGTGAGTGACTGTGAAAGTTTAGGAGATGGTTTTGTTTGGGAGAGTGAATTTAGATTAAGAGTGACTGACCTGCAGAGGGAGATAGATGAGTTGAAAGAGGGGGTGGAATGTCTTGTGAATGAGAGCAGAAGTATGAAAGATAAGATTAGGAGAATGGAAAAGATAAATGCAAGGAGAATTAGAGTAGGAGAGAGAGAGAGAGAGAGAGAGAGAGAGAATTTAGGGAGTATGAGTGAGAGGTATGGGGGTGCTAGAAGAGGAGAGAATGGAAACAGTAGTAGAGAGAGAGGTATGGGAATGCTAGCAGACGAGAGGATGGAAACAGTAGGAGAGACGGAATGAGAGAGAGATATGGAAGTGCTAGAACAGGAGAGAATGGAAACGGTAGGAGAGATGGAATGAGAGAGGGGTATGGGAATGCTAGAAGACGAGAGGATGGAAACAATAGGAGAGACAGAATGAGAGAGATGTATGGGAGTGCTAGAAGAGGAGAGAATGGAAACAGTAGGAGAGAGAGAGGTATGGGAAGAGGTATAATGTATGGTGACTCAATGATCCGTGGTGTTCAAGATAGGATGCGTGAGGAGTGTTTGCCAGGAGGAACAATAGAAAGGGTGGCTATGGCAATTAAGAGAGGTGAAAGGGTGGATGAGATGATTGTGATGGTAGGAACGAATGACTTGAGTGGTAATGTAAGTCGGGCAGCGAGAGATATGAAGTTTTTGCTTGAGACTGTATGGAAGAAGACAGAGAGAGGAAAAATAGTGTGTGTGTTGCCTAGGTATAATAATGATGAACTGAGCAGAAGAGCGGTGATATTGAATGGCATAATAGCAAGAATGTGTGACAAGAGAGGACTCGCATATGTGGATGCTTGGAGTGCGTTTGAGGAAAGAAAGGAATTGTATGCGAGAGACCATTTACATTTGAATGAGGAAGGATGTAGTAGGCATCTGGAGAGATTGCTGTTCTGAACGAGTCAGTGTGTCCCAAGGAGGATGATAGCAGGGGTGGTCTCTTGCAGGAATGGATAATTGGGAGAAGGGAGACGATGTCAGGTAACATTGAGCCCAGTGGAGTCTAGAAGGGATAATGCTGGGTATAGAAACAATGGCATTTATATGCTTTATACTAATGCCAGGAGTATCTGGAATAAGGGAGAGGAATTGGTGGCGCAGATAGCATCAGCCTGGCCAAAAATTGTTGGGATCACTGAGACGTGGTTGACAGAATGGGATATAATAACAGGAATAGAAGTCGCTGGGTATAGCATTTTTCATCAGGGTAGGAGGGGAAAGCGGGGTGGTGGGGTACTGCTTATGATAAGTGACGACCTATGTCCTCTAAGAGTGGTCGAGTGGGGTGTTGCTACAGATCCAGGAGGCACGGAGGATGGGGACCAGGAGATGTTTAGACAGCTAAGTTTGGCAAGAGCCTTGATAAGACCCCATCTGGATTTCTGTGCCCAGTTATGGGCATCAGGGCTTCTTCGTGATGGGGAGGAAGTGGAGAGGGTCCAGAGACGAGTGACCAAGATGATAGCAGGTCTGTGGAATGAACCTTATGAGAATAGGTTGAGGATTTGTGGGTTGCAGAAATTGGATGATAGGCGAAGGAGGGGTGATATGATTGAGACATTCAAATTACTGAAGGGTTTTTATAAGATTGATCCAGAAGATATTTTTGAAAATATAACTGGTGGTGGGAGGACTAGGGGCTATGCATGGAAGCTGGGCAAGAGCGTGGTTGACAAGGGTGTTAGAGCTAGGTTTTTTACTTGGAGAGTGGTGAATGAGTGGAATAAGCTTCTAGAGTCTATTGTGGGTGCTACGACCGTGAATGAGTTCAAGGCAAGATATGATAGATACTGTGTGAATGCTGAATAGTTGTTCCAGACATGATGTTAGGGCCTCCCTCGATGAGTCTGTCGACTTCTTGGAGTTTCCTGGAACAATAATAATAATAATAATAAAAGTGCAAGAAGAATGATTGTTATGGGAGATTTTAACTACAGTAGTATAAATTGGAGAGAGGAAGATGCATGTAGCAATAGTGGAATGGAATTTCTAGAATTCTTGAGGGACAAATGTCTTAGGCAACATGTAACAGAGGGAACAAGAGGTTCAAGAGTTTTAGATTTGGTTATTGCATCAGAAGAGTTGATAATAACTGAGATGACATCTCTCCCACCAGTTGGGGAGAGTGACCATATGGTTTTGACTTGGAAAATGAATAGACATGCAGGAGTATCAAGGAGACGGGAACTTATGTGGAATTATAATGCAGGTGATTATAATAGTCTTAGACATCAACTTCGGGAAGTTTCATGGAGGGAGGAATTGGAAGGCTAGGATATCGTTAGTGGGTGGGAAATTGTGAAAGAATATTTGTTAGCAGCAATGGTAAGTTGTATACCACGAGTGAAGAAGAGGACACAATTTGGAGTAAAGTGGATGACAAACAATACTAAACAGGAGGTACATGCAAAAAAGAGGCTATGGAAGAAATATAAGGAGACAGGTGAAGAGAGGATGCGTGAAGAATATAAGACACAGGCCAGAAGAGTGACTAGTGTGGTAAGGAAAGTGAAACTGGAATATGAGAGGAGATTGGCCCTAAGATCCAAAGAAAATCCTAGGGAATTTTTTAGCTATGTGGCCAGTAGGAGGAGAAATGACTGTGGAAGAATGACATTGTGGGATAAAAATGGGAACAGAATGACTGATGTAGAAGACATAGTGGAATTGTTCAATGAACACTTTATTGGAGTATTTCATCCTGGAGGAGTCAGTTTTAATACCAGAAGGATAGGGCAGGTTCAGGGTCTGGCTCCCACTGATGTGCTTTTGTGAGAAGTAGTTTCTTTAGTTGAGGTATGAGAGGCTCTGCTTGGGGTAGCTTTTTGCCTATCTCTGAGTGGGGCTACTGCTGAGATTATGGCTCTGTCTGGTGGAGGGTGAGCCTGCCACTGTATAGAGCCAATGCTGAGAAGTTCTTCTTGGTGACAGGGTAAGCCTGTCACTGAGTGGAACGACGTTGAGTTGCACGATCCTTCGGCCACTCATAGAGAGTGGTCTGGGGGATCGCCTTATTTTTAGAGAGGTCTTTACTTAAACACACCTCAATAAAGGTCGAAACCAGTCTCGGTAGTGACTTTCCCTAAATGCATAACATTATACGTGTTTGCAAGGATATATGCTTTGCATTATGGGATACTAAGGCAAGTGATGAGAACTTATTATTATTATTATTATTATTCAGTCCTCCATGGAGTCAAAAGACTCATTGCGGAAGGTCCTTCCTAGGAAACACAAAGTCTATCAAGACTCATCGTGGGAGGTCCCTCCTAGGAAACACAAAGTCTATCATACCACACCTTAAACTCATTGACGTTCTCGCTTTCACCACTATATCAGGCAATGCATTCCATGGTTCAAACACCCTCCATGCAATGAAACCACTCCTCACCCTCGTGCTCACAGATTCCTTTCGTAACTTCCAGGGATGGGCCTTTGTCACCACTTCTTTCCACTGTTCAACCAAGCAAAAGAACTCCCCAGTGTCAACCCCCGAACCACCTCTCAACAGTTCAAAAGTATCGATCATATCACCTCTCCTTCTATTCACATAAACTCTGCAGTCCACATTCCCTCAGCCTATCCTCATAACTAACATTGTACAGTCCTGAAACCATCTTTGTTATTTGCCTTTGTACCTTTTTGACAGTTAATTTATCCCCTTCAAATCTTGGGGACCAAATCTGAGAACAATAAGCTAAGTGTGGTCTGATCAGAGTCTTATACAACGAAATGATAACCCTTTTATCTCTGAAGGTCAGTGTCCTTCTCATTAATGCAGCAATTCTCTCTGGTACTTTCACCACCATCTCATTGAGGGAAACCATTTCAGGTTTCCCTCAATCATCAGCCCCAGATCTCTTATCTCCCCCTACTCCTCCACTATAGCTCCTCCAATAGAGTATGCAGCATCCCATCGATGTGTCCCAAACCTTAAGCCCGTACATTTTGCTTCATTAAAACTGATACTCCCTCATTCATTTGCCCATCTATCTAGCTTATTCAAATCCTCTTGCAGGTCTACCACATCAGCACTATTACTAATAACCCTTCCCAGCTTCACATCATCCGCAAACAACTGAATATCCACCTGCAATCCACTGACATGTCATTGATATAAAGGTTAAACCATATAGGTCCCAGCATTACGCCCTGTGGGACCCCACTTGTAACCCTCTGCCTCCTGGAAACTGCCCCACCATACACAACTCTCTAATACCTATCGGACAGCCAATCCTGAATCCAGTTGACCAATCTGACATCCAGACCCATGTGCTGTAACTTGAATATCAGCTTATCATGTGGCACCCTGTCAAATGCTTTCACTAAGTCTAAGAAAATGACAGTATATGCCTTTCCCTCATCTACTGCTCTTGTAACTTTAATATAAAAGGCTAGCATATTACTAAAAGAAGAGCGCCACTTCACAAATCCAAGTTGACACTCACAGATACCATTACCCTCATCTGCCGAATGCTATATACAGTCCCTCACTAATTTCTCCAAGATCTTCACAACTACTGAAGACATGCAAACTGGGCCTATAATTAGACACTTCCAGACTGTTACCACCCTTGTGCAATGGGACTGTCTTACCTTCCTTCCATTCCCTGGGCACCCTTCCCGCAGCCAGACTTTCATTGAAAAGCCAGGTTAAGGGCACTGTCAGTTCCCTAGCACATTCTCTCAAAACTCGTGGTGAAATATCATCCAGTCTCACAGCTTTACTGACATCCAGAGTACTCAGTGTTTGGAACACTACACCTCTAAACCTCGATCCTGCCCTATCCCTCTAGTATTAAAATTTACTGCTCTGGGATGATATATCCATTAAAACATTCATTGAACAATTCCACTATGTCCTCTGCATCATTCACTCTATTACCATTTTTATCCCGCAATGTCATTCTTCCACAATCATTTCTCCTCCTACTGGCCACGTAGCTAATAAATTCACTAGGATTTTCTTTGGATCTTAGGGCCGATCTCTTCTCATTTTCCAGTTTTGCTTTCCTTACCATAGTCACTCTCTTGGCCTGCATCTTATATTCTTCATGCATCTGCTCATCACCTGTCTCCTTATATCTCTTCCATAGCCTCTTTTTTCGCATGCAGTTCCTGTTTAATATTGTTTTGTCATCCACTAAACTCCAAATTGTGTCCTCTTCTTCACTTGTGGAATACAGTTTACTATTGCTGCTAACAAATATTCCTTCACAATTTCTCAAGCACTAATGATATTGCGGCCTTCCAATTCCTCCCTCCATGGAACTTCCCCAAGTTGACATCTAAGACTATTATAATCACCTGCCTTACAATTCCATATATGTTCCCTTTTCTTTGACACTCCTGCATGTCTATTCATCTTCCAAGTCAAAACCACATCGTCACTCTCTTTAACTGGTGGGAGAGATGTTATCTCAGTTATTATCAGCTCTTCTGATGCTATGACCAAATCCAAATCGCTTGAACCTCATGTTCCCTCTTTTACATATTGCCTAAGACATTTGTCCCTAAAATTCTAGAAATTCCATTCCCTTATTGCTACATGCATCTTCCACTCCCCAATTTATATTGCTGAAGTTAAAATCTCCAATCACAGTCATTCTTCGTGCACTTGCCAAGCTCAACTGTCTATACATCTCCTGCTCTCCGCTCCTTGGTTTGTAGCAACACCCCCACTAAATATCCTGTCTTGCCCACCTCTACCTCACACCATATGCTTTCAAAATCATTAGGTTCACTGCCTTCCAAAGCCTCCACTTTTAAAGGACATAAGTGTCACCTATCATAAGCAGTACTCCACCACCACTCTTTCCCTTCTTATCTTGCTGAAAAATGCTGTACCTTGCTACTTCTATTCCTGTTATTATATCCTCTTCTGTCAACCACATCTCAGTGATCCCAATAATATTTGGCCAGGCTGATGCCATCAGTTCCAGCCACCAATTCCTCTTCTTTATTCTGGATACTCCTGGCATTAGTATAAAGCATAAAAATGCCACTATTTCTATATCCAGCATTATCCTCTCCAGACTCCACTGGGCTCAACATTACCCGATGTCGTACACCTTCTCCCAAGTACCCATTCCCGCAAGTGGCCACCCCCTACCATCCACCTTGGGCATTCTAGTTTCCCTGCATTGACACACCGACTCGTTCAGAACAGCAATCTCTAGATGCCTATGTCCTTCCTCATTCAAATGCAAGCAGTCTCTCGCATAAACAATTCCTTTCTGTTCTCAAATGCCCTTCAAGCCTCCACATATTCCAATCATCTCTTCTGACACATTCTAGCTATTATGTTATTCAGTATTACTGCTCTTCTGCTCAGCTCGTCACTATCATACCTAGGCAACATGCACACTATCTTTCCTCTCTGAATCTTCTTTCATACAACCTCAAGCAAGAATCTCATATCTCTTGCTGCCCACTTTACATTACCTCTCAAGTCATTTGTTCTTACAATCACAATCATCTCATCCACCCTTTCACCCCCCCCCCGAATTGCAATAGCCACACTTTCTATCGTTCCTCCAGGTAAACACTCCTCACGCATCCTATTTGAAGACCACGGATCATTGAGTCCCCATATATTACACCTCCTACCACCCTGTTCCTCAATTGCTCACATGCATCCCTCACTCTCTGTCTCTCCTCTAACACTTTCTCTCTATGTTTCCCTACTTACTTGCCTTCCTGACATCACTCTATCACTGGTTCCAGTGCTCCCTTGAATTCTTCTCATTCCTTCTCCCCTACTGGTTCCATTCTCTCCTCTTCTATCATTCCCATAACTCTCTCTCATCCCCTCTCTTCCACTTATCCTATTCTCTCCTCTTCTATCATCTCTTCTGATGTTGCTATTCTCTCCTCTTCTATCATTCACACAACTCTCTCACTCCTACTCTGATTCGCCTTGCATCCATGTCTTCCATTCGCCTAATCTCATCTTTCACACTTCTCATTTCATTCCCTAGACATTCCACCTGTTCTTCACCTCATCTATATCTCTCTCTCTCTGCAAGTCAGCCACTCTTATTTGCCATTCATCCTCCCAGTTGAGACCGTCTTCGAAAACTTCACAATCCTTCAACCTTTCCGTACTCCCTGCTCTCATTATTTTATTCATATTTTTCTCGCCATTCTTGCCCTATATCATATCACTCATCTCTCTAAGTGGAGAACTTATACCACCTTTGCCACAAGTTGCCCCAGTCCTGAAAATACTTCAGGCACAAACTTTGTTTGCTTACACTTGGATAAAGAATTAAACCAAATATATAATTGGTAGCATAGCCAAGTGAAAAAACTTCCATCAATTCAATTTAATTTCTAAAGCAGAAATTTAGTTTTTTTTTATTTCTCCTTCCTAATGAGGATAAGATGCTTGCATGCAGTTTTGACAAATGCAAATGATTAAGGTATTTAGACATCTTAGACATCTGATAACTGTTACATAACACTAATTTACTATGTTTTCTATCATCTGTCTAGAGATTAAAAGATAAAAAATACCAAGTGGAAAATTACTTTTATCTATATGTAATTGCTAAGAAAATGAATCAGCAAGACAGTTATGTGAAAGTTTACCGGCTGATCTTGAATCATTTTGAGGAAGCCATCTGTACAAAAGAATTTCTAGAATTAGATGTGGACCAAGTCAGTGAGCTACTGAAAGGAGATGCAATTGGTGCTCGAAGGTGAATATAAATGTGCTTATTCTATTTCACATTTTAATCTATTCTTTCACTGATCTAATTCCAAAAGTGAATTTATCGTCAAGCTGGTAATTTTAAATTAAGACCCACCAATAGGTCTTGCAAAGTATGTTTCAGGTGATTTTAAATCTGACATAATATATATATGGAGCAGAGCAGGCTATGAGATATTTCCTTATGATTTAAGTGTAACATGCCATTAAAAAATGGGAAACATTTGTCTAGCAAACGAATAACCATATTTTTGTATTTATTATTATTATTGACATCCACAAGGACTCATTATGGAAGAGCACTCCACATCGCACAACCCACCATCTACACTGCTTTATCCTTCATCACTATCTATCCACACACACACACACACACACACACACACACACACACACACACACACACACACACACTAATAGTATTTTTGTCTGTTAACTGCATGTGTTCTCTGGCTAGAGGTTTCTCATTGATGAAAAACTGGCTACCACCTCTGTGAGATGGCATTTATATAAAATGGCAGCACAGTTGGACAAATGAAGAGCATCTCCCTCTCCAATCAACAGATTTATAGATTTGAGTTCACTAAGGCATGCATAAAAATAAATAAAAGTTATATAAAAAGTACTTCAATAAAAGCTTCGTTTAACAAAGAAGCCTAAAGGAAATCATAACATCACATTGTAATTATAGGTATTAAGATGGCAGCATAGATGATATGATAACATATAACTTAATTGCTATTTCCTATATTTCATCAACGTTAAATAGGCTCATAATGGAACAATATACACACATAGAGATATATATTTGCAGGAGTAAGAGAAAAACTAAAGTGCAGAAACAACAAGGACTTAAAGTTTTAAATTTCACCACCTAATAGTCTTGGTTGGGCATTCTTGATTCTTGGACTAATGGTCTGATATGCATGTGAATTTACTGAGGTTAGGATAGACTGCTTTTTGGGCAGGTAGGGGGCATTAAAAGAATAGTCTTTCATACTTGTATTTGTTTCCATGAAGTAAGGTAGCACCTTTTAACAACTGATTCTTTGCTAGGTATTCAAGGCATAGTTTACAATCCTGAGCAATCATAGTGGTAGTACATAAACAAATCTAGGGATTTTAGGTGGTCTTTGGGATGGCAAAGACTAGTTACATTGCTGAATAAGGGATGCCAGTTTTTTGTGTACACCAGATTGCATTTCTTCAGGGTTTTATTAGATTCTCAGAAGAGTCCACAGATATATAGGATGTGATTATTATTATTATTATTATGTAATGCCTCCAGGGAGTCCAAAGACTCATCGAAGGAGGGCATCTACCTACAATTTTCTGTCTCCACCAACTGCAACTACCTTCATCACCTTCACCAACGCCATCTACTGCCGATCACAACCACTAGTCGTTTAGACAGACAATCACAAACATCCATGCCCACGGCGGGATTTGAACCTGCAGCCTTTTGGCTGGAGGTTCAAAAAAAAAAAAAAAGAAGAAGAAGTTTCCTTAAAAAAGATGAATCACCATAAGTCATAGTAGATAGTAGTGAAAACCCAAATACATTTGATAAATATGGGAGAACAGCATATAACTGATGGATAAATTGTTTAAGTTCCCTTCATGGAAACTACAGTATCTTGAACATAAAACAGTGTTCATAAAACATAATGAAAAATTTATATGTTTTACCCAAAGCACCACATCAACGTAACAATTTTTAAAAATGTGAATAATGAAGGGATGTAAAATACGAATCAACATTTTTTTTTCCATGCAGCGAAGTTCTCGTATTCCTTGCAGCACTTAAGTGGCTCAATAACAATTACCAGGAAAGAAAGCAGTACACTGTTAAGTTGCTGAGCCATATCCGTTTCTGTACAATGTCACCTCAAGAAATATTAGCATGCTATTATCCGCCAGTGTTACCAGAAGTTGTTGAGGTTCAAGAAATTTCTTACATGCTGCTTAAGGCTACATGGTAAGTAAAATAGTACAATCACTGACAGACACAGGTTTTTCACAACAGGTTTTCTCATTTCTACTCTTTCAGTTTTTTATAAAAACATGTAAACTGATGAATTATAATTATGTAAGTAGCAAAATAATGAACTTATTTAGTAAAACTGCAGCAGTATCATTGGCAGTATATTTTTCAACATAAATTTCTCCAGATGCATGCTTCTTCAAAACTTTTGAAACTTGAAACCACCAACTTATTTTCAGTTAATTTACTTTGAATATTCTTAATGTGAGCCTCCATAGCTCAATTAGTATATATGAGTCTTTTGGTTGGAGAGATCCAGGTTCGAATCCTATCTATGATGTGAGGATTGAATATACCTTTACAGGTATATTCAATCAAATGATTAGTTAGCCAGTCAAATACGGAGGTGGAGGATTTTTGTCTCCTGGAAATTCAGGCTTTGCTCTGCCTCCAAATGCCCTTTGAACACACAGATCTAGAGGCATAAATAATTGCCCTTAAGGAATGCAGCAGAGGAGTTGGCATGTTGGCTGCATTAATTTGCCACAACTCCTAATCAATGAGGACTCTACCCACACTAAGGGATGGATGGGTTGAAGAAGTGTTTAATGTTATTAAATCTTCAAAAATGATATATGTGGCAGCAGAATGGGATAAGAGTAATGATCATTATCTTGCTTGATTTTTCCAGGGCATTTGAGAGAATACCACATGGAAAACTAGCAACAGCTTCAGCAAATGGGGATGGATATGAGGCTAGCAGAATGGATGGGTGGAGAGGTGGCTGACGGACAGGCACAAGAGCATGGTATATGGGGGAGAGGATCTAGGAAAATGATGGTGACCAGTGGAGTACCTCGGGGTTCATTAGTAGGGCCAGTACGTTTTAATTTGTATATCAATGACACATAGAAAGATTTAAGAGGGGATATTCAGTTGTTTGCTGATGATGCAAAACTGGGGAGAGCAATAGTTGATAAAGGTGATATAGATATCCTGTGGGATGATTTTAATAAATTGACATTGAGGATAAAGGATAATATTCATCAATTTAATGTTGCAAAATGTAAGATAATGCACTTAGGGTTGTAAAGGTTGCATATAATGTATCATATTGATGGTATTGGATTGCAGGAAATTGATGAAGCTAGGGACTTGGGGATAATGGTGGACAAAGAGTTGAAGTTCAGAAGACATTGAAAAAGTTGGTAAAGCAGGAAAGAGGGGACATAATAGAAACTTTTTAAGATATTAAAGGAGTTTTATAAAATTGATGCAAGTGAAATTTTTCATATATGACAAATAGAGAACTAGGAGCCATACATGGAAGCTGTGTAAGAGTGTGGTTAGTAGGTGTGTGTGCAAACCAGATTTTTTTGCATCGGAAATAGTCAATGCAATTTCACAGACCTGTCACTCATCTCTGAACCTTCTCTAGGCCTTCCTGGTCGACAAGAAACCCAGGTGACCACATATGTGTCCAGTAGTCAAGATGTGGCCTTATAAAGATGAACTATCCCCAAGTCCCTAGCCACATCAATTTCCTACAATCTAGTACCATCAATATGATACACTGTATGGAACCTTTTCAACCTGAAGTACATAGCTTTACATTTCCATCCATCTATTCATTGGACATCAACAGATTCTGTATGGTCAGTCAGATGCTCGATGATATGCTGCACCAGTCCTCGTCATGTGATCCTGTTGTATGCTTTTCTGGAGGCTTACTCTCAAAAGATCAATCACTCCAGACACACCAGCTATCCATTCATCTCATTGATGGTTTATCCCTTTCTCTTTTCCATGAATTTTACCTTCTATTACTGTTTTAAGAAGTCCTCCTTCCATCCTTTCAACGTATCCAAAGTATTTCACAACTTTCTTCTGGTGGCTGGCATAGTTGGCTGAGTGGTTAGTGCATCTGCTCTCCAGCCAAAAAGGCTGCAGGTTCAAATCCTGCCAGGGACATGGATGTTTGTGATTTCTTTGGAAGTACTAGTAGTGGTTGTCGGCTGTAGATGGCATTGGTGTAGTTGCGGTCAGTTGGTGGATTGGGTGGTGGAGACAGAGTTGTAGTGTAGGTGCCCTCCCTCGATGAGTCTTTGGCTCCCTGGAGGTGTCAAATAATAAAATAATAAAATAAAATCCATACATCTGTCTGCCTTTCAGTATATGATATCCTCAGCAGCCATCTACAACAACACCACATCTCAAAAGCAGCTATCCTTTCCCTATCAGACCTTTTTAGATTCCAAGTCTCACACCCATAAGTTACTGCTCTCAAAACAGCTTCTTCCAAAATTCTCAACTTTGTTCCCGTGGAGATAGATCTATCCTTCCAGATTTTAGACAAGTCTCTGATTATTGTTTTAGCCATTCCTAATCTTCTTCTGATGTCTTCTGAACAGCAATTCTTCACATTAATAATGGATCCCAGGTACTCAGGGGCATGCCAGTAGTGTCCGGTGCCTGTGTGCAAAACTTTAGTTGGTGCCCCTATACCCCTCCCCCCCAATAAAAAAAACTTTATAAACGCATTGTTTTTAATATTTGATGTCAATAAAGTGAGTATTTCATTTTGAATTTTATATCCTAAATAGGAGGGGATATTTTTAAAGTCAGGATCATTAGCTACAAGTCGAGTGTGTTCCGATATAAAAGGATCAAACTTTTCTAACGTCTCGATGCATTTTAAAAAATTGCCATTGTTGCGATCGTCAAGTTTATTACTTTTACCACAAAGAGCTAGATTTTGTTTGCCTAAAAATTGTACTACAAAACCTTTTATAACTTCATACCAATGTTTCCTTTCATTATCTAAAACTGTTTGTTGCAAATGATCAATACAAGTTTTATTTTTTAAGGATGTAATTAATTCTGTCCATTTTTTTTGTAATTGTTCAAATGATTTAAATTTTTCTCATGATGATTCAGATACATTGCAAGATGTTGCCTATGTTCTGCTGATAACAGCAGAATATAGAATAAAGTTAAAAACTGCAGCAGATTTCTTATATATGTTTAGAGCAAATGCGAGTGAGTGTGAACAAGATTAAACAAATTCAGACGCGCGTCATTCTGTAAACAATAAACTCATGCAAGTACAAGTTTTTACTTGTTGACGCTAAACTACTTGTCAGAACTAGGATCAGAATAAAATAAGATCTTAAGGAATAATAACAAATAAGCGATTATAAATAATTTGTTTAAGACAAATCTATAAAATATAATTAAAATTTAAACAAAAATGTAATTTATTTTGATATAATTAAGGAATAATATTATTTTAAGGATTTCCTCCTCGCCTGAAATCTTCGGCGCCTGTGTGCATCGCACACATTGCACATATTGCCAGCGTGCCCCTGCAGGTACTTGAACTTGCTGACTTACTAAATTCTTTCTCCATTAAGATATCACTTGTTTCTCAGGAGCTTCCCTGTCTGTATTTCCTTTGAGAACCATAATCTTTGTCTTGCTAAGATTAAGCCATTGATTATTATATTATATTACATTTTGTCATATCAATGTAAATATATATTGATATGTATATATAGTCTGCACGGTTAGCTAGTGGCTGTGCACTTAGCAGCCATATGCCTGGGAAAGGAGTGTCCTAGGTTCGATTCCTGGTGGTGACGTGAGGAGCTGAAGGCTCTTCCTCAGCCATAGCCAAGTTAGTTGGTCTTGAGCGTGGACAGTAGGGTTTTTTCCTCCAGTTTATCCTGGGGTTTTTCATCCCGCAAAGCAGACAAACCAGCCTTGAGAACTCGACACTACAGGACATAGGGCTGAGACCACCTTATCCTGTGAATGGTTTGAGGTCCAATGATTAATAATACCTCAACACCGCAAGGTAAAAGAGGGTATAAAGAAGATGAGATGAGATAATGAGTTGGTATATTATATTAATTATTATTATTATTACAATCATTACCCTTTACCCACAATGCCAATTTGTTTAAATCATTCTACAGGATATCTACATTATCTTTATCAACTAGTTTTGCATCATTAGCAAATAACTGAATCCCATATTAAATCTTTCCCCTATATCACTGATATACAAATTAACAAGTAGTAGCCTTAGTACAAAACCCTTAGGTACTCCACTAATCATCTTCATTCTCCTAGATTCCACTCACTCCACAATATACTACACTCTAATGTCTGTCTGTCTGTCTGTCAGCCATCCCCCAATCCATGCTACTAGCTTCATATCCTTTCCATTTTTCTTCAACATTTTTAATAGTTTTCCATGGGGTAATCTGTAAAATGCCTTGGCAAAGTCCAGCATTATCATGACATAGCCATTTCTTTTATCCACTTTGGTTGTCACTTTATTATAAAATGAATAAATTACTATGACAGGATCTACCCTTTAAAAGCCATGCTGCCTACTATAGAGTATTGCATCCCTATCCACCCAATGTTGGATTTTACCTTAAACCAACTTTTCCAATACTTTAACAACCACTCCCAGTATATTAACTGGTCTGTATTTTATTTTTTTTTTTTAATTTATTTATTTTTTATTTTTACTTCTGATGCTATTATCAGATCCAACATTCTCCAACCCTGTGTTCCCTGTAATTTATTTTATTACATTTTGTTTCATGTAATTATCTCTTTGGCGATGGCAAATCCCTTCAACCTTATGGCTTGTGGGGTAGTAACATACTACTATACCAGGGAGATGATTATGAAGCAAGGTGTTTCCCATTGCCATAAGTATATTTATGACTATAGCCATGTGTATTCTCGGGACATGTTTGCCTGTTTTGGGGGATGAAAAATCCGAATTACTGGGCGAAAAAACCTCCATGCCTTATATGAGACCGGTTAACTCACCTTTAGCCAGATAAAGGTTCCTCACATCGCAGATAGGAATCGAACCTAGGTCTTTCTGACCATAGGCTTTGTCTATACTGACTGAGCTACATAGGCTCCAATTATCCCTTAGCAACTGTATAAATTTAACTTCCATGTTGCCATGCTCCCTTTCCTCCCACCAATCTATGTCCCCATAGTTAAAGTCTCTCATAATAATTGTTCAGCCTGCCTTAATTGTGTTAATATGCCAATACATGGCATTGACATCTTCCTGTGGGCCACCTGGTCTAAAGCAGCACACAACAATATATTTTGTCCTACTGGCCTGTACCTCACACTAGATAGCCTCAAACGAACCTTCTCCTCAGACCTAAAATCATCTTTAACTTCTAATTTTGTTGGGTGTAATCCTTCAGCTATCATCAGCAATACCCCACCTCCTGTCCTATTCCCTCTATCCTCCCTGAATATACAATGCCCTTTACATTCTATCCTTTATAACTATCATTTTCTGTCAATATCCTATAATTTTTATTTCAGCATCCCCCTTGTACCCACAGTTACCATTGTGTAATGTCATTACCAACCTGTTCAAATCAGAAACCTGTGAAATCACATTCAGCACTGAATAATCATTTCGGTACACATGCTAATTTATTCCAGGGGTAGCTAGCCACATGCATGCTTGATTACATCCTCCCTAATATCTCTAGTTTCCCTGGTTCTGCATTTCCAAACTGACTAAAGAACACTTTCTCCAAACATCTAGCTCCAAAAAGGATTTAAACGTAGTCCACCAAGCAAATGTAAGTCCTTCAAATTCATTCCATATATCAATAAACTGCACACCATTCCTCCTACACAACTTCTCATTGACTCTAGAAATCATGGCCCTTCTTCTCAACTCTGTTCCTATCATACTGAGACAACAAACTCACAATTTTTACTTCCTACTCTTCATTTTTGCTTCTCTCAACAACTCTTTCATATCTTCTGATTGCATATATCACTTCTTTCAAATCATTTGTTCCAGCTATAATAATCACCTCTTTCACTTCTTCCTTTTGTAATGTCACAATGTCACAATCATCCTTGATTTTTGCACTTGGGAAACATGCTTTTGTTGCTTGCTCATTATGTGTACCTCTTATCATCGAATCTCCAAGCATACCATATCATTACTTGCAGTTTCTCGCACTTTCATACTTTCTGAATTTACATTTTCTTTCATTCTCCCATCAGCTGGACCACATGACAATCATCTGTCTCTTCAGTCGTTCTAGTTCCCATTTTGTCTTGTGAAGGATAACAGCAACGCAAACTGCACTATTAAGAATTATGATTTATTATCATTATCAACAGACCTCCATGGAGTCAAGAGACTCATCGTAGAAGACCTGACTCTCACATTCACAGCTCATCATACCTCGACTAAAATACATTCACTGTCTCTGTACTCACCACCCTCTCAGGCAATGCATCTCACTCACCCTCCATGCGAAAAACCTTCTCACCTGCTTGTTCACACTCACCTTAAACAGCTTTCAGGTATGTCCTCTCATTCTCCCCCCCCCCCCCCCCCCCGTCTCCAGATATTCTATACTTCTCAATCATGTCTCCCCTCTTCCTTCTATTCACTAAGCTCTATAATTTGCATGCACTCAATCTATCGTAATATTCCACATTCCACAGACCAGAAACTAACTTAGTCAATTGTCTCTGAACTCTCTCCAAACATCCAAATTTTACAACATTACACTTAGCAGAAATTTTCACTTGGTACTCTGACTTCAATGGCTCAAAGATTTGTCACTGCTAATAAATCCACTTACTAGTGTTGGCAATATTACAAACATTTGAAATGTTGATAACAGCAAAAAGAAGCTGTGAAAAGATATTGAAAATCATCAAAATATGAAAAGCAATGAAAAATTCAATGCTGGATTACATTATTATTAGTGCATACTTGTAACCTGATGGCTTGGGTGGTATGTGGATAACATCTCCATTGAACAGCCTACAGGGCATAGATTTTAATCCCATTCTGCCCTGGATGTCTTTTGAAGATCTTTAAGAAATAATGCTTTTTTTTTTTTGCCTGTGAAACCCACTTATTTAAGGGTTAAAGTGGATTGGAAATGTTGTTCCCTAGAGTAAGGCACCTGGATTATATATTCCTTAGCACACTCATGATACAAAAGTGCTATAAGTATAATGAGCTATTCAGAGATAATGAAAAAGCACTCAAGAATGAAGGAGATGAAAAATTGAATGTTCTTCATGTTTCATTAGATGCTTGTTGGTTACATATTAAGTGTAAAATGGTATCAGCCTTGGGCAAATTGATAGATAGCATTTATAGGTTTCTAGCCTTTCATAGGTATGAATTATAAAATATTATAATTCTAAATTATAAAAAAACGAAAACATAACACTAGCCTTATTGATGAAATCTCTTTAATGACAAGAAATACATGTGTGTGTATGTATGTGTGTGTGCATGCACGAACGTATACACATACACTTCTTTTATCAGTGTTTCAGTGGAATTAACAATGTATACTAGTCTTAATATTTTTGAAATTTTATGAAATTTTTTATAACTTTTTTGTAGTTATGTGGGTGCCAGGATGTTTGGAGAGCACGATAACTTTCAAAAATTTGCCACCCCAACTAGGAAATTACTCTTACAAGGAGAGCCAATAAAATTATGGGTAAGACCAATTTGTAATTGACTGGAGTTAATTTACTAAACTGTTACACAAATGTAAAGGGCACAAAGATATTATCTTTTTATAATACTACATCAACTACATGTTTCGAAAACATAGTAATTCTCAAATCAAGTTATAGACTACTTATTTCTCATGTTAGACTAGGTCTAACATGAGAAATTTAGTCAGAAAAAGATATCTCAGGATGGTATCCGGCGAGTTCATCGAAAAGGCAATTCAGCGAAAGACAATTCATCGAAAAGACAATTCATCGAATGAACAATTCATCGAACGACAATTCGTCACAAATGCAATTAATCGAAAAAGCAGTTCACCAAAAATTTAAAATTTTCGAAAATTTTATGAGAAAATTGATCCATTTAGAACAAAACCTGAACCGTGAATAAGGAGATTACAATGCTACTTTCATAGGGGAAAATTATAGAATAATATGGTTTCTTATTGTCTTTCTTGTCCGATAACTGTTTCATGTCTGTTCATGGGACTGATTTGCCTGTTTCCGGAAGAAAAACCCAGCCGTATCTATATTATGCCTGCTAACTTACCTTTAGCAGAACAGGACTGATAAAAATTATGCGTAAATGGGATCCAACTACCCAGGTCTTTCTAACTAAACGGCTTCGTTTTTCCGACTGAACTATGCGGGCTTCATTATTATTATTGTTGCTAGTAGTAATATGCGACTTCAATACAGCAATTATTATGGGATGAATTTTACTCAGATTCGCTATTTGAAATTTTTACACGAAAATGTCGAACAGTTCCAGTTTTCAGTTCAGCTATATTCGGGGCGACAAAGAAATAATGTGTCCAAATTATGTACTGTATTACAAAAACTCTCTGACTTAAATGACTTAATAGAAGTTGTTGGTACAAGAAGCTGTCTGCATGGTTCAGTTTTTGTTCTAAATGGATTACTTTTACCATAACATTATCGAAAATTTAAAATTTTCGGTGTATTGTTTTTCGATGATTTGCATTTTCGACGAATTGCCTTTCGATGAATTGTTCATTCGATGAATTGCCTTTTCGATGAATTGTCTTTCGATGAATTTTCCTGTAACCCTGAAGATATCCTCATCACATGAAACTAATGAACCAGAGATTATCAAAGTCTCAAGAGAGCTAATTCTAAAAAGAGTTTTAGAATTAGACTAGTACCATTTCAAATCTGCAAGAGTTGTGTATGGTGGGACAGTTTCAAGGAGGCAGGGGGGTTACAAGCGGGATCCCACAGTGCTCAGTACTGGGACCTATATTGTTTAACCTTTATATCAATTACATTGTCAGTGGATTGCAAGTGCATATTTAGTTGTTTGCAGATGATGCGAAGCTGGGAAGGATTATTAGTAATAGTGCAGATGTGGTAGCCCTGCAAGAGGTTTGAATTAGCTAGATAGAAGGGCAAATGAATGGAGGTCTCGGTTTACTGCAGCAAAATGTAAGGTCTTGAGGTTTGGGAAACATCGATGGACCACTGCATACTCTATGGGAGGAGTTATACTGGAGGAAGTAGGGGCGACAAGAGATCTGGGGTTGATGATTGATAGAAACCTGAAATTTAGGGGACATATTGCAAAGGTGGTGAAGGTAACACAGAGGATTGCTGCAATAATGATGAAGGACACTGACCTGCAGAGATAAAAGGGTTATCATTCTGTTGTATTAGTCTCTGATAAGACCACACTGAGATTATTGTTCTCAGATTTGGTCCCAGGATTTGAAGGGGATAAATTAACTGTGGAAAGGGTACAAAGGTGAATAACAAAAATCGTTTCAGGACTGCGCTATGTTAGTTATGAGGATCGGCTGAGGGAATGTGGACTACTGAGTTTGATTGATAGAAGAAGGAGAGGTGATATGATTGAGACTTTTAAACTGTTGAGAGGTGGTTACAGGATTGATAGTGGGGAGTTCTTTCGCTTGGTTGAACAGCGGGAAGGAGTGATGACAAGAGGCCATCCCTGGAAGTTACGAAAGGAAACTGTTTGCAAGAGGGTGGTTGAACCATGGAATGCATTGCCTGATCGAGTGGTGAGAGCGAGAATGGTCAATGAGTTTAAGGAGTGGTATGATAGACTTTGGTTTCTCAGGGGGGGGGGGTCACCCCTCGATGAGTCTTGACAGACTTTGTGTTTCTTATGAAGGACTTCCCATGATGAGTCTTTTGACTCCATGGAGGCCTAAATAATAATAATAATAATAATAATAAACTGCAGATCAAGAGTTAAGAAATTAACTTCAGTATAACCTGGGATTTGAGACATGGTAAAACAAAAGTGTTTTTTAAACAGTGTATAGTGTGAATTCTTTTGTGAATTGTATTACACATTTTTCAGTAACACAAGTGTTCTTTAGTCGTTCTGTTTTTGGTGTTTTGTTGTTATATATTGTGTTATTTTTGGGTTAGTGAGAAGGCGAGATCACAGTCGGCAGCATTTGTGGTGGAAGAGAAGATAAGTTTTTACTATGTGTGCCAGGGAGGATGGTAGCAGGGCTGGCCTCTTGTAGGAATGGGTACTTGGGAGAAGGGGGACGACATCAGGTAACATTGAGCCCAGTGGAGTCTAGAGGGAATAATGCTGGTTATAGAAACAACGGCATTCATATGCTTTATACTAATGCCAGGAGTATCCGGAATAAGGGAGAGGAATTGGTGGCGCAGATAACATCAGCCTGGCCAAATATTATTGCGAATCACTGAGATTTGGTTGACAGAAGAGGATATAATAACAGGAACAGAAGTCGCTGGGTACAGCATTTTTTGGCAGGATAGGAAGGGAAAGCATGGTGGTGGAGTACTGCTTATGATAAGTGACGACCTATATCCTCTAAGAGTGGAGGCTTTGGAAGGCAGTGACACTAATGATTTTGAAAGCATATGGTGTGAGGTAGAGGTGGGAAAGACAGGATATTTAGTGGGGTGTTGCTACAGATCCAGGAACACAGAGAAGGGGACCACCAGGGGATGTTTAGACAGTTGAGTTTGGCAAGTGCAAGAAAAATGATTGTTATGGGAGATTTTAACTACAGTAGTATAAATTGGGGAGAGGAAGATGCATGTAGCAATAAGGGAATGGAATTTCTATAATTCTTGAGGGACAAATGTCTTAGACAACATGTAATAGAGTGAACAAGAAGTTCAAGAGTTTTGGATTTGCTTATAGCATCAGAAGAGCTGATAATAACTGAGATGACATCTCTCCCACCATTTGGAGAGAGTGACCATGTGGTTTTGACTTGGAGAATGAATAGACATGCAGGAGTATCAAATTGACGGGAACGTTGGTGGAATTATAAGGCAGGTGATTATAATAGTCTAAGATATCAACTTTGGGAATTTTCATGAAGAGAGGAATTGGAAGGCCAGGATATCATTAGTGGTTGAGAAATTGTGAAGGAACATTTGTTAGCGGTAATAGTAAGCTGTATTCCACGAGTGAAGAAGCGGACACAATTTTGTGTAAAGTGGATGACAAACAATATTAAGCAGGAATTGCATGTGAAAAATAGCTATGGGAGAGATATAAGAGTGACTCATATGGTAAGGAAGGCAAAATTGGAATATGAGAGGAGATTGGCCCTAAGATCCAAAGAAAATCCTAGAGAATTTTTTAGCTATGTGGCCAGTAGGAGGAGAAATGACTGTGGAAGAACGATATTGCGGATAAAAATAGGAATAGAGTGACTGATGTAGAGGACATAGTGGAATTGTTCAATGAACACTTTATTGGAGTATTTCATCCTGGAGAAGTCAGTTTTAATACTAGAAGGATAGGGCAGGTTCGAGGTTTAAAGGTACAGGAGTAGAGTGTGTTTCAAATACTGAGTACGCTGGATGTCAGGATGTCAGTAAAGCTGTGGGAAAGGATGGTATTTCACCACGAGTTTTGAGAGAATGTGCTAGGGAACTGACAGTGCGTTTGACCTGGCTTTTCAATGAAAGTCTGGCTATGGGAAAGGTGCCCATGGAATGGAAGGAAGGTAAGATAGTGCCATTGCATAAGGGTGGAAGCAGACTGGAAGTGTCTAATTATAGGCCAGTTTGCAAGTCATCAGTAGTTGTTAACATCTTCGAGAAAATAGTAAGGGACCATATACAGCATTGGACAGATAAGGGTGGTGTTATCCGTGAGAGTCAACGTGAATTTGTGAAGGGGCGCTCTTGTTTTCGCAATATGCTAGCCTTTTATAATAAAGTTACAAGAGCATTAGATGAGGGAAAAGCATATACTGTCATTTTCTTAGAGTTAGTGAACTCATTTGACAGGGTGCCACATGATAAGCTGATATTCAAGTTGCAGCACATGGATCTGGATGTCAGATTGGTCAACTGGATTCAGGATTGGCTGTTCGATAGGTATAACAGAGTTGTGTATGGTGGGACAGTTTCAAGGAGGCATTGGGTTACAAGTTGAGTCCCACAGGGCGTAATGCTGGGACCTATATGGTTTAACCTTTACATCAATGACATTGTAAGTGGATTGCAAGTGCATATTCAGTTGTTTGCAGATTATGCGAAGCTGAGAAGGATTATTAGTAATAGTGCAGATGTGGTAGCGCTGCAAGAGGATTTGAATAAGCTAGACAGATGGGCAAATGAATGGAGGTCTCGGTTTAATGCAGCAAAATGTAAGGTCTTGAGGTTTGGGAAACATCGATGGACCACTGCATACTCTATGGGAGGAGTTATACTGGAGGAAGTAGGGGCGACAAGAGATCTGGGGTTGATGATTGATAGAAACCTGAAATTTAGGGAACATATTGCAAAGGTGGTGAAGGTAACACAGAGGATTGCTGCAATAATGAGAAGGACACTAACCTGCAGATATAAAAGGATTATTATTCCGTTGTATAAGTCTCAGATCAGACCACACTTAGACTATTGTTCTCAGATTTGGTCCTCAGGATTAGAAGGGGATAAATTAACTGTGGAAAGGGTACAAAGGAGGATAACAAAAATGGTTTCAGTACTGTACCATGTTAGTTATGAGGATCGGCTGAGGGAATGTGAACTGCAGAGTTTGGTGGATAGAAGAAGGAGAGGTGGGACTTTTAAACTGTTGAGAGGTGGTTACAGGGTTGACACTGCGGAGTTCTTTCGCTTGGTTGAATAGCAGGAAGGAGTGATGACAAGAGGCCATCCCTGGAAGTTATGAAAGGAAACTGTTTGCACTAGGGCGAGGAGTGGTTTCTTTGCATGGAGGGTGGTTGAACCAAGGAATGCATTTCCTGATCGAGTGGTGAGTGCAAGAATCATACCACTGGTATGATTTGTGTATCATACCACTCATTAAACTCATTGAGTTTAATGAGTGGTATGATAGACTTTGTATTTCTCAGAGGGGGAATTCCCCTGAATGAGTCTTGATAGACTTTGTGTTTCTTAGGAAGGATCTCCCATGATGAGTCTTTTGACTCCATGGAGACCTGAATAATAATAATAATATAGCATTTATATTTATATATATATATATATATATATATATATATATATATATATATATATATATATATATATATATATATATATATACACACAGATGAAGCATTCACAACCACCTCTGGCAATGCATTCCACTCCTTCACAACCCTCCAATTGAAAAATCTAGTCCTAACACCCATGTTAACCACACTCTTAAATAATCTCCAGGAATGACTCCTCGTTCTCTTCCTTCCTGAACTGTTCTTAAAAATGTCACCAGCATCAATCCTGTAAAATCCCTTTAATAATTTATATGCTTCTATCGTATCTCCTCTCCTACATCTATCAGCTAGTTTTTGGAGCCCACAGAGATTCAATCTATCCTGGTAGAGAACATCCCACAGACCTGCAACAATCTTTGTAACTCGCCTCTGAATCCTCTCCACCATTTCTTCATCACCAAGAAATCCAGGTGACCAGATCTGTGCACAATGGTCCAAATGCGGTCTTATTAATGCCTTATAAAGTGTAACAATAACTTCCTTATCCCTGCTTGTCAGTGTGTTCTTCAACAACGATGTGATGTGATGATGTGATGTTTTGGCAATCTTTGCAATATGCCCTTTAAACTTAAGTTCTCTGTCCACAATGACTCCTAAGTCCCTTACCTCGTCAACTTCTCTCTCGACTTCTCAGTTCATTTCCGTTAATATAGTAAACAGGGTGTGATCTTATCCTCCCAAAGTGATCACCTTACATTTAGCCACATTAAACTGACAGCCATTTACTTTAGTCCATACCGCCAGTCTATTCAAGTCATCCTGCAAGATATCTACATCATCTGAATTGACTATCGCTCTTCCTAATTTTGCATCATCAGCAAACAAGTGGACATAACTAAATAAATAAATAAATAAATATATATATATATATATATATATATATATATATATATATATATATATATATATATATATATATATATATATATATATATATATATATATATATATATATATATATATATATAATACAGTATATAGCATTTAGTTTACTAGTTTCTCAGCAGTAAGGGATGATGGTGGCTGCAGCTGCAATCACAAATGGCGTATCACCAAGTCCTCTGCCATTTAAGAACGCTATTATACGTAACATAATAAAGGACTTTCTGGCATGCAATGCTTGTGGTATGTATGCATCATGGAAGTTGGATATGTGGTGGGGAGTCAAGAGTGTGGAAGGCTTTAATGACTGTGAAATTTTTGGAGATCGTCTTGACTGGGAGAACGAATGGCAAGTAAGATTGGCTAGCTTTCAGAGAGGGATAGATGAGGAGGTGGAATATCTTGTGAACGAGATGAGAACTATGAAGGATGAGATTAGGAGAACTGAAGAGATGAATGCAAGGTGAAGCAGAGTAGGAGTTAGAAAGAGTTTTGGGAATTATAGAAGAGAATAGAATAGAAACAGTAGGAGAGAGGGAATGAGAGAGGTGTGGGAATGCTAGAAGAGGAGAGAATAGAATTAGTAGAAGAGAGGAAATCAGAGAGAGTTATGGGAATGATAGAGCAGGGGAGAATGGAAACAGTCGGAGAGAGAGAGGAAATGAGAAGAATGCGAGGGAGTGCTGGAACCAGGGATAGAGTGATGCCAGGACAGCAGCTAAGTAGGGGAACATAGAGAGAAAGGGTCAGAGGAGAAAGAGTGAGGGATGCAGATGAGCAATCGAGAAACAGAGTGGTAAGAGGTGTGAAGTACGGAGACTCTGCATATGATCTGTGGTATGCAAGATAGGATGCCAGAGGTGTGTTTGCCTGGAGGGACGATAGAAAATGTGGCTATGGCAACTAAGAGGGGTGAAAGGATGGATGAGATGATTGTGATGGTAAGAACAAATGACTTGAGAGGTAATGTAAATTGGGCAGCGAGAGATATGATATTCTTGCTTGAGGTTGTGCAAAAGAAAATGAAGAAAGGAAAGATTGTGTGTGTTTCACAATATGATAGTGCGAGTTGAGCATAAGAGCAGTAATACTGAATAGCATAATAGCCACAATGTGTCAGAAGAAAGGATTGGAATATGTGGATGCTTGGAGGACATTTGAGGACAGAAGGAAACTGTATGCGAGAGACTGATTGCATTTGAATGAGGAAGGAAAGGCATCTGGAGAGATTGCTGTTTTCTGAACAAGTCGGTGCAGGAAAACTAGAATTCCCAGGGCAGATGGTAGCAGGGATGGCCTCCTGTGGGAATGTGTACTTTGGGGAAGGGGGAAGCGACATTAGGTAATGGTGAGCCCAGTGGAGTCTAAAGGAGATAATGCTGGGTATAGAAACAGTGCCATTTTTATGCTTTATACTAATGCAGGAGTATCCAGAATAAAGGAGAGGAATTGGTGGCTGGAACTGATAGCATCAGCCTGGCCAAAGATTATTGGGATCATTGAGACGTGGTTGACAGAAGAGGATATAATAACAGGAATAGAAGTCGCTGGGTACAGCATTTTTCGGCAGGATAGGAGGGGGAAGCGTGGTGGTGGAGTACTGCTTATGATAAGTGATGACTTATGGAGGCTTTGGAAGGCAGTAACACTATAGTTTTGACAGCATATGGTGTGAGGTAGAAGTGGCCAAGACAGGATATTTAGTGGGGTGTTGCTACAAACCAGGGAGCACAGAGTGTGGGGAGCAGGAGATGTTTAGGCAGTGAGCTTGGCAAGTTCAAGAAGAATGATTGTTATAGGAGATTTTAATAAGAGCAGTATAAGCTGGGAAGAGGAAAATGCATATAGTAATAAGGGGTTTGGAATTTCTAGAATTCTTGAGGGCAAATGTGTTAGGCAACATGCAGTAGAGGGAACAAGAGGTTCAAGAGTTTTGGATTTAGTCATAGCGTCAGAAGAGCTGATACTAACTGAGATGACATCTCTCCCACCAGTTAGAGAGTGTGACCATGTGGTTTTGTCTTGGAAGACGAATAGACATGCAGGTGTATCAAAGAAAAGGGAACGTATGTAGAATTATAAGGCAAGTGATTATAATCGTCTTAGGTATCAACTAGGGGCAATTCCATGGAGCGCAGAATTGGAAGGCCAGGATATCATTATTGGTTGAGAAATTGTGAAGGAACATTTGTTAGCAGTAATAGTAAGCTGTATTCCACGAGTGTAGAAGCGGACACAATTTTGTGTAAAGTGGATAACACACGATATCAAACAGGAACTGCAGTTGAAAAAGAGATTATGGAAGAGATAAAAGGATTGGGGTGGAGGGCAGAGATACATGAAGAATATAAGACGCAGGCCAGTAGAGTGACCAGTATGGTGAGGAAGACAAAACTGGAATATGAGAAGAGATTGGCACTAAGATCCAAAGAAAATCCTCAGGAATGTTTTAGCTATGTGGCCAGTAGGAGAAGAAATGATTGTGGAAGAATGACATTGTGGGATAAAAATGAGAATAGAGTGACTGATGCAGAGGACATAGTGGAGTTGTTCAATGAGCACTTTATTGGAGTATTTCATCCTGGAGAAGAAGGTTTTAATACTAGAGGGATAGGGCAGGTTCGAGGTTTAGAGGTACAGGAGGAGAGTGTGTTTCAAATACTGAGTACTCTGAATGTTGGTAAAGCTGTGAGATGATGGTATTTCACCACGGGTTTTGAGAGAATGTGGTAAAGAACTGACATCTCCATTGACCTGGCTCTTCAATAAAAGTCTGGCTGTGGGAAAGGTACCCAAGGAATGGAAGGAATAGAAGATAGTGCCACTGCACAAGAGTGGTAGCAGACTGGAAGCGTCTAATTATAGGCCACTTTGTGTGTCATCAGTAGTTGTTAAGGTCTTGGAGAAATTAGTGAGGGACTCTATACAGCATTGGGCAAATGAGGGTAATGTTATCTCTGAGAATCAACATGGATTTGTTAATGGTCACTCTTGCATTAGTAATATGAGTGCCTTTTATAATAAAGTGACGAGAGCGGTTGATGAGGGAAAGGAATATACTATCATTTTTTTTTTGGATTTTGCAATGTTGTTTGACAGGGTACCACATTATAAGCTGATATTTAAGTTGCAGCACATGTGTTTGTTGGGTTAGTCAAATGAATTCAAGATTGGCTGTCTGATAGGTATCAGAGAATTGTGTATGATGGGGTAATATCAAGAAAGCAGAAGATTACGAGTGGGATTCCACAGGGCTCAGTACTGGGACCTGTATTGTTCAACCTTTATATCAATGAGATTGTCAATGGATTGCAAGGGGATATTCAGTTGTTTGCGGATGATGTGAAGCTGGGAAGGGTTATTAGTAATAGTGCAAATGTGGCAGCCCTGCAAGACGATTTGAATAAACTAAACAGAAGGCCAAATGAATGAGGGTATCAGTTTAATGCAGCAAAATATAAAGTCTTGAATTTTGGGCATCGATGCATACTTGATTGGGGGAGTTATACTGGAGGAAGTAGGGGAGACAAGAGATCTGGGGGTTGATGATTGATAAAAAACATGAAATTCAGGTAGCATATTGCAAAGGTCATGAAGGTATCCTAGAGGATTGCTGCAATACTGAGAAGAATGCTAACCTGCAGAGATAAAAGAGTTAGTATTCTGTTATATTTCCGTTGTATAAGACCCTGATCAGATCACAGTTAGACTATTGTTCTCAAATTTCATCCCAGGATTTGAAGGGGATAAATTTACTGTGGAAATGGTACAGAGGTGGATAACAAAGATGGTTTCAGGACTATACAATATCAGTTATGAGGATCGACTAAGGGAATGTGGACTGCTGAATTTGGTGGATAGAAGAAGGAGAGATGATATGATCGAGACTTTTAAACTGCTGAAAGGCAGTTACAGGGTAGACATTGGAGAGTTCTTTCACTTGGTGGAATGGCAGGAAGGAGTGATGACAAATGGCCATCCCAGGAAGTTATTAAAGGAATCTGTGAGCAAGATGGTGAGGAGTGGTTTCTTTGCATGGAGGGTGGTTAAACCATGGAATGCATTGCTTGAGAGAGTGGTTAGAGCAAGAACGGTCAATGAGTTCAAGGAGTGGTATGATAAACTTTGTGTTTCCTAAGAATGACTTCCCACAATGAGTCTTTTGACTCCATGGAGGCTTGGATAATAATAATAATAATAATAATAATGAATGAAATAGATTAATAGTGAAATTCATCCAGATACCATGAAGCCAGAAAAAAGTTTTATACTTCTAGAATACCTAGAAGTATAAAAAGTAAGATGAACAATAGAAACGAATGAGTACAGTAAGGAAGCAGCAGAAAGCAGAAAATGAGAGAGAAAAGTAGGAAACAAAAATAAAGTCCAGGTGATGCTATTATGCATTAATCAAAACTAAGAATAAGTATAATGGATAAAGATGAAATGAAAGTAACTGCAGTAAACAATCTAACATAATTACTAAACACTTAAGGAGAGTACTTAAAGTTAAAGTTGGATGACTTAAAGCAGTCCTCAACATAGCCTATAAGAAATGCACGGAAACAACCAAGATTTCTGACCCTAATGTCCAATCTGATCTTCTCATGGTCTCACTGGTAGGAAGTAACCACCTATAAATGGAAGAAATGAGAATGGATGCCTCACACTCAGTAGAGTTGAAGGTAGATATCAAAACATAAGAAGCATTAACACATTCATGTTGGGGAGATCATAGTTCTCTCCCCACAAACCTGACCATCTAGCTAAACGAGCAGAATTGCCAGCAATTTCATTCCTGCATGTCGTTGGATGCACCACTTTTTGTGACTGTTTCTTTAATTGTAACTAATCTTGCATAGCGGGGATAGGTGAAAAGGAATGTTCTTTTCAGAATATATTAAAAAACAATAATTCAAGAGAATGACATATTTGATTATTAGTTACTATACTTGATTTATAATCAAGTATAGTAACTTATAATCCAAATGTGGAAGTATCAATGCTTTATGAAGGGGAATAATAACCTCTTTATCTCTGGATGTCAGTGTGTTCCTCAACAACCAAGTAATCCTATGTGCAATCTTGGACACCTTAGCAATGTGTCCTCTGAACTTCATCTCCATATCTACCAACACACCTAAGTCCCTAGCCTCATCAATCTCTTGGAGTATTGTTCCATCAATGTAGTACACAGCTGGTAATCTTTTAATCCCAAAATGCATGACTTTACACTTTTCCACATTGAACTGACATCCATTATCTTTTGCCCATTCTACCAGCTTATTTAAATCATCCTACAAACTTTCAACATCAGCTTGATTTTTTATTGCGCTACCCAACTTTGCATCATCAGCAAACAACTGAATATCTCCCTGTAAGCCATTTCCTATATCATTTATATACAAATTAAACAACAATGGCCCAAGCACAGAGCCCTGAGGCACACCACTGGTCACCTGCCTGATCCTGGACTCGGCTCCTCCATACACCACCTTCTGGTATCTCTCCCTGAGCTATTCTCCTATCCATATCACCAATTTGGTATCCATTCCCATCTGCTCCAATTTGCATAACAGTGTTCCATGGGGTATCCTGTCAAAAGCCTTAGCAAAATCCAGAAGTACCACTGTGTAGCCAGTTCCTTTGTCCAACTCAGATGTCATTCTATTATGAAAAGTTAATAGATTGCTAAGGCAGGATCTACCTTTAACAAAACCATGTTGGCCTCTATAGAGTATCATATCCTGATCCACCCATTCTTGCATTTTGTCTTTAACCAACTTTTCCAATACTTTTACCACTACTCCTGAGATGGTGATTAGTCTGTAATTAACTACCCCAGTTTTAGAGCCATCCTTATGCAATGGAACCACATTACCTAAATTCCACTCCCTAGGGACCATACCAGAGTTCAAATTTAATTAAATATCCAAGTAAGAGGGGTTAACAATTCATTTGCACATTCACGCAACACCCGAGCTGATATTCCATCTAAGCCTACAGCAGTGTTTGCATTTAAATTTTGCAATATATTAAATACCTCTGATTTCTTAGCTTCAATTGTCACATTAGTTATTGCTACAGGTATAGAGATATCCTCACTTGGGTGATAGACTTTTGAAAAGTGATCACTCAGTAACTCGACTATTACATCTGATTTTGTCACCTCAATACCATCAGCACCCACTAAAGTTATCCTTCCGAAGTCATTCTTCCTTTTACTTGCTACATAGTGGAAGAACTCTTTGGGATTACCCTTGATCTCTTTAGCTAAGGTCTTCTCATAACCGGATTTAGCTTTTCTTACTATGCTGGTAATGTTCCTAGCTTGAGCCTTGTACTGCTCATGGGCGTGCTGATCGCCTTTCTCCTTGTAAATTCTCCATAACATTTTCTTTTTTTGCAGATCAAGCTTGATACTACTGCTCATCCATCTAACGCCTGCCTTGTTTGACTTCCTGACCATGGGGACACAATCTGACATTGCTTTCCTCAGATACCTGCTGATTTTATCCCATGCACTGCTAACATCTTTCCCCTGCAATATGTTCTGCCATGGGATGGCTGCAAGCTCACTCCAAAGCTTGTTATAATTGCCTATCCTGTAGTTCCGTATATACCCCTTCTTAACAGAAAAATCCACAGATTTTGCAACCTCCCAAGTCAATACCACGTGATCGCTTTCACCAATTGGAGGTAACGAGGACACCTTACTTATGCATATAACCTCTGAACCAATAACCAGGTTCAACACTCTCACACCACGTGTCCCTTCAGTTATGTGCTGTTTCAAGTAATTATCTCGTAGAAGATGTATGAACTCCATTTCCTTTTGGCTATGTGATATATCCTCCTTCCAATTGATATCGCCGTAATTAAAATCCCCCATAATAATCACTAAACCTGCACTCATTGCACTAATTTGCTGATGCATGAATTCAATATCTCCCCCTGTACTCCCTGGCCTATAGCAGCATCCAACTGTATATTTGGTTGCATTGGTCACTATTTCACACCAGACCGCCTCAAATGAAGTCTTATTCTTGATATACTCCTTTCTTTGGCTGCAACACATCAGCTATCATCAACAGTACTCCTCCCCCTGTTCTATCTTCTCTATCCTCCCTGAAAAAACTGTACCCATCACATTCAATTCCAGTGACCACATCTTCTGCTGACAGCCAAGTTTCACTAATGCCTACAACTTTTGCAACTTTTGATGAGATTGCGCTGACTAGTGCCAAATATTCTTCTTTCTTATTTCGAATGCTTCTTGCATTGGTATACAAAAATTGCAGATTCCCTCTAGATCTTGTACCGGCTTTAGAATTGACATAAGTCACTAATTTCAGTAGTCCCATTCCGATTTTTATCCCCTCTCTTCTGCAATTTATTCTGCATATAAGGATCAATAAATATATAATCAGTGTTCAAGTTTCTCTCTCTTACACTCAACCTTTTCAATATTAGTTTCCCTGCCCAATTACTTCAACTTTATTATTATTATTATTATTATTATTCCTGACACCTCCAAGGCGTCCGAAGACTCATCGCGGGAGGACACCTACAACTATCTCAACCACTACACCGAACCGCTACTATGAATCAACGCCATCTACCATCCACCTCCACCACAACTGGTATTCTATGTCTGTAAATTGTGTGTATTCTGAAGGGCAGATTTGTCTGTGTCTTAACTTGTTCAGAAAACAGTAACTTCTTCAATCGCTTATGTCCTTCCATTTCAGATGCAGCCCATCTCTAGCATACAACTGTCTTTTTCCTTCAAACACACTCCAAACATCAACAAATTTCAGACCTCTTTTTTTGCACATTCTTGCAATCATATCATTCATTATTATGGCTCGTCTACTTAATTCCTAATTGTCAAAACGAGGCAGCACACATACTGTTTATTACTCTGTCCTCCCGTTGACACTTTTCCTCTTCACAATATCTAACAATGTTCTTAAATCTTTTCCTACCCGATTTATACCACCACTCAGGTCATTTGTACCCACCATAACTAGCATCTTGTCTGCTTCATGCCCTTTCTTTATTGCTAAAGCGACTCTTTCTATTGTCCCACCAGCCAAGCACTCCTCATGCATACCACTCTCCATACCCTTAATCATAGAATCACCATATATCTTACCACTCTTAACTTCATTCAAGTCCACACAAGCGTCACTCATGGACTCATTTTCTATGCTATTCAGCATGACTCTCCCAGTTTCATTACTCAATGCTCTATTACCTTACTCCCCCACTCTCACGACATCTCGTTTCTTCTAGGCCATTTGTGGTTTTATTTTGTTGACTCCCAATCACTCCCATACTATTTATTACTGCATCATTCACCAAAGACTCACCCATACGTAATCCTGTTCTAGTTACTTCAGCTAAAGTAATCTCTATAGTCCTAATTTCTCTGTTTATCACATTAAACTCAGTTTTAACTTCCAGTCTCTCCTTACTGGGCACTTCCAATTCCTCATGCAGAAGATGAAGGTCATTTTTCATTTTCATGAACTCCCGCCGAAGTTCTACCGCTACGGTCCCAATGTCAGCTTCCATTCTTAAACGCTCCAGCCTATCCCGACACTTCTCACATACGGCGACATTTTCGTTCTTCTCATTTAGCCAGACCGACCACAGATCCTTCACATTCTTCGGCGCTTTTAAGAAATGTTGTCAGAGTGTTTCTGAGATATGAAGATGATGAGTTGCGATGGAGTGCCAAAATCACAAATGGTATGCTAGCTGACCTGTGTGAGGAGAAGGGGGTACAGTTTGTGAATGTATGGAATGTGTTTGATGGAAGAATGAAATTATACAGGTGTGATGGGCTGCATTTGAATGGCTTTGGAGTGAATGCACTGGAGAAAGTATTGCTGGATGGAAGTACAGTGTGTGTGATGCATGGAAGAGATCAGAAGAAAGAGATGAAGGATAAACTCAGGAGAGTGGTATTAAAGAGACAGAAGTGCTTGGCAGTGGAAACAGTAGTAGTATCAGAGATGAAGAGAGAACGGGAATGCAAGAGGAACAAGGACATGGAGACATGGCATAGCAAGAGTGGATGTTGAAAGTGGCAGTGAATGTGTATGAAGATGGAGTATATTGCGATGTGAGTAGGGAAGTTGAGACTGAGCAGATATACAGGGTGTTCGGAATAAATTTGACAGTTTCGTAAGGAAAAAGAAAATCTTCTTTGTATCTATTAAATTTAATGAATTGACAAAAAAACATTACAGGCAGAGTTAATTACAATACTATCAACAAGATTTACTCAAAATAACCACCATTAGCATCGATCACAGCTTCAATTCTGCTTCGGAACCTCGAACAAGCTGATGCTACAGTCTCCCTGGGAAGGGCCGCAAAAACTGTTTTAATTTTATCCATTAACTGGGCTTTTGTATTACTGGAAGTGCGATTGGTGTCTTTTTCAACTGCGCCCCATACAAAATAATCCATGGGGTTAAGGTCTGGGGAGTTTGGAGGCCAAACATTTGGACTGGTGAAGTCGTAGAAATTTTCAGACAACCATTTTTGACTTTTCCCAGAGGTGTGGCAAGGGGCCGAATCCTGCTGCCATACATACGGCCTACCATTGGCTACCCTTGTTATCCAGGGCTTGACTACAGTTAGCAACTCCACGAACAAAGCCCGAATTCCAATGCCAGGGTTCTTCAACACCTGTTCCTGCAGATTTGCGAGGAATTCTGCTGTACGAACGCAATCAGATCGTCTGCTAGGGATCTTTCTTCTTGCTACATCCTCGTAGTCACCATTGCAAGTCTCTAGTTCATGCCTGATTGTTTTTACTGTATTCAGGGAGCATTGGGCAGCAGTCGTAATATCCTTATTTTGATGGCGGGCACGAATCATCATGATACAAGTTATTCTCTTCCATGATTCAGGTGGGTTCCAGCTATCCATCCTTTCTGACATCTTGTATATGAATGAAGAAGGGTCCAAACTTTTAAATGAAGAGAAGTGTGTGTTAATACATGTAACTTACGGAAAAATATAATTAATTATAAATATGTCAAATTTATCCCGAACACCCTGTATGTGGTAAGTGGTGATAAAGGTGATTGGGCAGGTGTGGTGGGGAAATCACAATCAAAAAATGGCTTAGATAGGGCTTGTTATAGACCTAAAAATGAATTACTGTGTTTCTTTACAAATGCCAGAAGTATCAGAAATAAGGGAGATGAAATGGCTTCATTGACTGAGTTTATTTACTCCAAAATTTGTCGGCCTGGTTCGCCGAGTGGTTAGCATATCCGTTCTCCAGCCAAAAGGCTGTGGGTTCGAATCCCACCATGGGCATGAATGTTTGTGATTGTCTGTGGAAGTGGTGGTGTTGGGCGGTAGATGGCATTGGTGTAGTTGGAGAGAAGAGAGTTGTAGATTAGGTGCCCTCCCTCGATGAGTCTTTGGACTCCCTGGAGGTGTCATGTAATAATAATAAAATCATTGGAATAAGTGAAACATAGTTGAATGAAGATGATATTCTAACAGGAATAGAAATGGAAGGATACAGTATTTTTCGTGAGGACAGAAAGGACAAGGGAGAGCTGCTGATGATAGCAGGGGAATTATGTTCACATAAGGTAAACATGAAAGAAAGAAATAGTGGCAATAGTTATGAGGCAGTGTGGCGTAACGTGGAGGTTGACAGGAAGACATTTAATCGGATGCTGCTATAGGCCTGGGAATGCGGAGGGTAGTGATGAAGAAATGATAAACAACTTGGATTAATGAACAGAGGAAAGGTAATTATAGGATAATTATTATGGGTGATTTTAATTATTTTAATTAATTATATTTTAATAGACTGGAATGAAGAGATAGATTTGGCAAAAAGGAAAATCAATTTCTTGAGTTCTTGAGAGATATCTTGGATAGCACATGAAGGAGGACACGCAAGGATTGAGAGTTCTAGATCTGATCATTTCATCAGCGGATGTAATTATAAGAGGGGTTTTCACACTTTCCTCCAGTTGGTGAAAGATCACCTGGATTGAGGCTAGCCATATGCAGACTTGGAATTATAATGATTATGACAAGCTTAGGACACAGCTTGGAGCTATAACATGGAATGAGAAGTTGAGCAGTAAGGAAATAAATGCTGTATGGAAACTGAAAAAGAAACACATAACCACATCAGTATGTATTCCGAAGGCCAAAAGGCTGAATAAAGTAGGTGTAAAATGAATGAATGTGGAGTTTAAGCTTGAAATATGGAAAAAGAAGTAATTTGGAGGCAGTACAAGATGAATAATGGTAATAATCGTTACATGAAGAGTATAATGAATAAGCCAGGAGAGTGACTCAGTTAGTAAGGAAAACAAAAGTGCAATATGAGCAGAAATTGGCAAATCATGTAAAGAAAAACCCTAGAGAGTTTTTAGATATGTGGCAAGTAGAAGGAAGGATGATCATAGTAAGATGATGTTAATGGAAGAAAGTGGTAGAATGGTAACTGCTGATAAGGGTGGAATCATAGGAACTTAAGTGTACAAGACATAGGAGAGGATGGCTTAATTGTGAGTGAGCAGGAGGTATTTGAGGAAATAAACAAACTTGGTGTCAATATGGTGATAGATGACATATGACCATGCATCTTTAGGGAATTGACATGCCTGTTTAATACGTCTTGCAACATCACAGGTTCCAAGCGAATGGAAGGAGGATAAAATTGTTCCACTGGATATAGGTGATGATAAGGCTATAGCTTCAAATTATAGGACAATCTGTATATCTAGAGATTATTATTATTATTATTATTATTATTATTATTCAGGCCTCCATGGAGTCAAAAGTCTCATCGTGGGAGGTCCTTCCTAAGAAACACAAAATCTATCAAGACTCATCAAGGGGAGGTCCCCCTAAGAAACACAAAGGCTATCATACCACTCCTTAAACTCATTGACCGTTCTCGCTCTCACCACTCCATCAGGCAATGCATTCCATGGTTCAACCACCCTCCATGCAAAGAAACTACTCCTCACCCTCTTGCTCACAGTTTCCTTTTGCAACTTCCAGGGATGGCCTCTTGTCATCACTCCTTCCCGCTGTTCAACCAAACGAAAGAACTCCCCAGTGTCAACCCTGTAATCACATCAAAATCTAATCATATTACATCAAATCACATCAAAGACATCACATCAGATGTGATGAAGGTATTGTAGAGATTGGTGAGAAGTAGGATATAGAAATGAGTTGATAACAGAAGTATTCTCTGTGGTTATCAGCATGAGCTTGTTAAAGGGAGATCATGTTTCACTAACTTACTTATGTACTATAACAAGATGACAAATACCTTGGACAGAGAAGATGCATATACAGTGGTGTACTTGGATTTTGCTAAAGCTTTTAATAGACTGCCACACGTCAAGCTGGTAAATGAACTTAAACAGATGGGATTGGATAACAGACTTCTGAGTTAAATCGGTGACTGGCTATCAGATAGGTATCATAAAGTCGTATATGGGAGGTGCAGTATCCCGAAAGAGGAAGGTCACGAAAGTGGTGTACTGCATGGGTCATTTTTGGGACCATTGTTGTTCAATTTGTATGTTAATGATATTGGGATGTGTTTAACTAGTGATATGCAGCTGTTTGCAGGTGATGCAAAACTGGGGAGAGCAATGCAGAGTCAAGTGGATGTTATGGCCTTACAAGAGGACTTGAATAGATTGCATGAAGAGGCAGTTAAGTGGAATAGTTCAATGTTGCAAAGTGTAAGGTTTTGAGATTTGGTAAACAATGATGGGATGCGAAGTATACACTTGGTGGGGAAACTTTAACGGATGTAGAGGAGATGAGAGATATAGGTGAGATAGTGGACCAGCATCTGAAATTCAGAGGTCATATTGCACAAGTTGTGAAGACATCACATCAGATAGTGGCAATGATGCAGAGGATCCTGACATGCAGAAATAGAAAGAGGTTATGATGCCATTGCATAAGACCTTCATCAAGTTTCATATGAATTATTGTGCACAGATTTAGTCACCAGGTTTTCATGCTGATGAGGATATGTTGGAAAAGGTCTGGAGAAGATTCACAAAGGTGGTGTGGTCAGTGGTTTTTGGAATGTGGAGTATGAGGACAGACTGAGAGAATGTAAGTTGCAAAGCCTTGTAAGCAGAAGGAAGGGGGGGGGGTATGATTGAGACATATAAGCTAGTCAGGGGTTGTTATCAGTTTTACATGGAAGAGATTTTTCATAGAATGGGTGAGGGGGGGGGTAGAACAAGAGGCTATCACTGGAAACTGTATAAGGTGGGTGTGAGCAGAGGAGTGAGTAACAGGTTTGTTCTTTGCATGGAGAGCTGCTGATTTGTAGAATGCATTGCCTGAGTGTGTTGTGAATGCAGACACATTGAATCAGTTTAAGGTGTATGGTTGGATGAGCACTGTGTACAATAGTGTGTACCATCCACAATGAATCCCTGACTCAATGGAGATCACATGTTAATAAACAACGATAATTTAACTAAACATTAGAATCAAAATTTAGCATGACTAGCTACTTGCATATAGTGGCAGTTCAAGGATCAGATCACATCAATAATGTGCCATACACTTCCGTATAAGGCATGACATATAGGAAGGATCATTAGCTGGTCTAATTTTAACCATTATTAAGGTCTCATCAATGGGAGCAAGACCCAAGAACATACTGAGACCTAAATCAATGGCACAAGTCATATACAAGTAGCAAAGCAGTGTATTACCATATTATTAAAATACTCTAGATGAGAGTATCAGAGTTTTTATTATTCCTGATACCGCCAAGGAGTCCGAAGACTCATCGCGGGAGGACATCTTCAACTGTCTCTACACCTTACCTCTACTACGAATCAACGCCATCTACCGCCCACTTCCAACACCACAACTAGTAATTTTTGTCTGTAAATTGCGTGTGTTCTGAAGGGCCGATTTGTATGTATGCGGGATGAAAAACCCGAGTTTCCGGGAGAAAAAACCCTGCTACCTCCGTATGAGATCGGCTAACTCACCATCGATTGAAATCGACCAGATAAAGATTCCTCCCGTCGCGACGAGAATCGAACTTAGGCCTATTCCAATCGAAGGGCGCAATGTACCGTCGTTCTTCCAATTGCGCTACGGAGGCTTTTATTCTTGGAGAGAAAATAAATTCTACATGAGAAGAAATTATATTACTTGGAAAGAATATAATTTCTTTTATCCTTTATTCAATCATGAGCAAATGAGTTGGACATGAAATATTTTCACAATTAAGCTACTTGTATTTAGAAGCAGGTGAATTCACATTAATTGTCCTAGTAGCCTAGCTGTGAAGATACTTTGTTTGCAAATTTTTGTTTTGTTTTTCATGTGAATGAAAACACAAAATAATGAAAGGATAATGAATATATCCATGTGTTAAGGTTTATGTGCTGGGAGAACATCATGTTGGAGATTTAGTTGAGTACAAAAACCAAAAAATAATCTTTCTTTTCTAAATTTTCTATAATCAAGCATAGTGGATTTTTTTCAGCTGATCCTGTGAGTAGTATCCAATGCATGGTCCAAGACCAGACTGACCTTAGTCATGAATGCAGATGCATTTTTTATGTCCATCTATGTAGACGGTGGCTGATCTACCTGAACTTCTCCTGTAGACATATATCCACAGACATAATATGCCTACTCTAAGGCATGTGACATCGTCCTTTACTCACGAATCTCTTGCTTAATAAGATTACACATCCATTTGACTCCTGCCCTATTTATTCTTCAAACTCTCTGGACACATTCTGATATTGCATCATTTAAGTATTGTTTAAATGCTTCCCACACACTGTTGATATTCTTTCCATCCAACCGATCCCATTCCACTGAACTCGGTGTACTCCTCAGTTGTTCATAATTTCCTGCTTTGGGGTTCAGCATGTAACCTTTTCTGAATGGGACATTCATAAACTTAGTCGCTTTCCAAGTGAGTACAGCATGATCACTGTCACCAACTGGAGGCAGAATAGTTACGGTTATTTATGGTTATTACAGTTATAACCGTAATAATACGGTTATTATGGCAGAATAATTACGGTTAGAGGGCATTTCAGATAGTTTAACTGAAACACCCTCTACACTGTAATTAAATCTAAATCATGTCTTCTTTTTTTTTTAATTAAAAAAATTTCCACAGTTCATGGATGTTAGTAAACCAGAGCAATATAGGAGTTTACAGGAAAGCAATTCTTTGAAATGTGAGGTTCTACTTTATGCATATAAACAAATCATACATCAATCCACAGGTAAACATAAAATGTTTCTTTTCAATTCTGTAAACATTAAATCCAGGTATATATTTGGTTTAATCCTTTATTCAAGTGTAAGCAAAGTTTGTGCCTGTAGATTTTCAGTACTGGGACAACTCGTGGTAAAGGTATAAGTTCTGATCACTTGCCTTAGTATCCCATAATGCAAAGCACATCTCCTTGCAGACATGTATAATGCTATGCATTAAGGGAAGGGTCACTACCCAGACCAGTTTCGACCTTTATTGAGGTCTCATCAATGGAGCCAGACCCAGAGATGGTGATACTAAGGTGGAAGTAATGCCTAAATCATATCACCTATATACCAGTTTCCAAAAGGTATCAACAACTTATTATTAAAAATTCTCTGGATTAGAGATAGGTTGATGGAAGTTTTTCACTTGGCTATGCTACCAATTATATATTTGGTTTAATCCTTTATCCAAGTGTAAGCAAACAAAGTTTGCACCTGAATTATTTACTTCTGCATTACTTCCACCTTATTATCACCAACTCTGGATCTGGCACCACTGATGAGACCTCAATAAAGGTCAAAACTGGTCTGGGTGATGACCCTTCCCTTAATGCATTATAACATTATACATACATGTCTGCAAGGAGACGTGCTTTGCATTATGGGATACTAAGGCAAGTGATTAGAACTTATTATTATTATTATTATTATTATTATTATTATTATTATTATTATTATTAAACAAGACCTCATGGAGTCAAAGACTCATCTAGGAGGTCCTTTTATCTCACACACATCTCATCATACCGGGTCTTAAACACATTCAAACTCCTTGCAGACACCACACTCTCAGGCAAGGCATTCCAATCATTCACAACTCTGCACGAAAAAAACCTGCCTCTCACTCCCCTACTCACACCCTCTTTATACAGTTTCCAGGGATGACCTCTGGTTCTCCCCTGATCTCCCACTATTCGCTGTAGAACTTCTCCACCATTGATCCTATAGCAACCCCTTACCAACTTGTAGGTCTCTATCATATCTCCCCTCTTCCTTCTCTCCACTAGTCTCTGCAAATTACATCTTTTCAATCTTTCCTCATACTCGACATTCCAGAGGTCAGAAACTACCTTAGTCAGTCGCCTTTGGACCCTTTCCAACATCTCCTCATCCTTCTGAAAACCAGGTGACCAAATCTGGGCACAATAGTCCATGTGTGGCCTAATCAAAGCCTTATACAATGGAACAAGAATCTCCCTACTTCTACACGTCAGTGTCCTCCTCATCATTCCCAGAAGTCTTTGTGTTGTCTTCACAATTTTGGCGATGTGACCCCTAAATTTTAGATCCTTATCCACTATCACTCCCAGATCTCTTATTTCCTCTACTTCCAACAATATATTCTTACCAAGCATAAATTCTGCATCCCATCTTTGTTTTCCAAATTTTAAAACCTTACATTTTGCAACATTGAACTCACACCCCCATTTGCTTGCCCAATCACTCAATTTATTCAAGTCTTCTTGCAAGGCCACAACATCTTCACTACTCTTTATGGTTCTTCCCAACTTTGCATCATCTGCAAACAACTGAATATCTCCATCCAAATCTTCGCCAATATCATTAATATACAAGTTAAATAGTAATGGCCCTAAAACAGATCCCTGAGGCACTCCACTAGTGACTTTCCTTTTCCTGGATATTGCACCCCCATACACAACTTGTTGATACCTATCAGATAGCCAGTCTCCAATCCAATGCACTAATCTAATATCCAACCCCATCTGCTCTAGTTTGACTGTCAACTTATCATGAGGCACTCTATCAAAAGCTTTTGCGAAATCCAAGTATATTACTGTGTATCCTTCTCCTCTGTCCAAGGAAGCAGTCACTTTATTGTAATAAGTAAGTAGATTACTAAAACACGACCTCCCTTTAGCAAATCCATGCTGTCCATCAAAGATTATACCATTGTTGTCAACCCAACTCTGGATTCTAGCTCTCACAAGCTTCTCCAACAACTTAACCACAACACCCGACACACAGATAGGCCTATAGTTTGATGCTTGAGTTCGATCACCTCCTTTATGAAGTGGCACAATCTTGCCCTCCTTCCACTCTTTAGGGACTTGACCAAGTGCAAGACTCGTATTAAAAAAATATGTCAAGGCAGGTGTCAACTCTCTGGCACATTCCTTCAGAATACGCGGTGATATATTATCAAGTCCCACAGCCTTATTTACATCTAGTTTACTCAACTCCCCAAACACCTCTTGCTCACTTACAGTCAGTCTCTCCTCCCCATCATCAACTGCTCTTAATCTCTCCATGAAGTCACATTCACAAGATTGAAAGATCTTTATGAACTGCTCATTAAGTATCTCCACCACACATTCTGCAACAGCTGTCTTTATACCATTTCCTCCAATCAATGTCATCCTTCCATAATCATTCTTTCTTTTGCTGGCTACATATCGAAAGAACTCCCTAGGATTCTTTTTAGCTTCATTAGCTAACTGCTGTTCATACCTCTCTTTAGCTACTCTCACCAACCAAGTCACTCTCCTTGCCTGGTCTTTGTAGAACTCATGAAATTGGTTACTTCCACTTCTCTTATGCTGCCTCCACAATGCCCTTTTTCTCTGTATTGCATGCTTAATCTCTTTATTCATCCATCTCACACCTAACTTATACAACCTTTACCACAAGTTGCCCCAGCTCTGAAAATACTTCAGGTGCAAACTTCGTTTGCTTACACTTAGATAAAGGATTAACCAAATATATAATTAGTAGTATATCCAAGTGAAAAATTTTCCATTAAATCCAGGTAAGACATACTAAGATTTGTATTCCCATATGCTTTGGGATGGGATTCATACTCTGTTGATGGAATTATACTAGAGGAAGTGGAAGAGGCAAGGGACCTTGGGCTGATGATTGATAGGATTTTGAACTTTAGAGGACATATTGCAACAGTGATGAAAGTAACTCATAGGACTGCTACAGTACTGAAAGGATGCTGATCAGCAGAGTTTGGTAGATAGAAGAAGGGAAGATTATATGATTAAGATATTTAAATTATTGAGAAGTAGTTACAGGATTGACACTATGGAGATCTTTCATATAGGGCAGAACAAAAAGAAGGAGCAGGACGGGGGGGGGGGGGGCTTCCCTGGAAGTTAGGAATGGAAGTGATGAGCAAGAGGGTGAGGAGGGCTTTTTTCTTGTTGTTTTTTTTTTTGCATTGAGGGTAGTTGTATCACAAAATGCATTTCTTGATCGGGTAGTTAGAGCACAAATGGTGAATGAGTTTAAAGGGTGGTTTGATAGACTGTTGTCTAAGATAGGAATTTCACAGTGAGTCTTGTGACTCCAAGGACATCCTAAATAATAATAATTTAACTGGGCAAGAGAGTGTTTCAATCCTACTACAACCTGGAGAGTTTGAAACATCAGAAATGTTGTGCTATAAAATTTATTAATAGAATAACTTTAGAAAGCAGCATTAGAAATTTGTTTATATCCAAGTTTTATAGAAAAAAGCTGTATCTATTTTGTATCTTGGTAGATTTTTTTTATTTGGAGAATAAATAAATAAGTTGGTATTTCCTAAAATATGGATTCCACAATAGATTTCTAAGAAATTCATATTTTAAAATATTCCTTACTTTCTTTAAAACTTCCTTCTCTTTCTTCTAGAATGTGTCAAAACTCAGAGCAATGGAAAGTTCAAGACCACAGTCTCCCGAACTTAATGATGATCCTGATTATTATAAATTGAATGCTGCAAATAATACTGATGCAAATTCTGATAGTTTACAGATGTGAGTGCACCTGCGTCTTCAAGTCTACTTGTCTATGACACATGAGATGAGTACAATAGTATATCTACCACCCTTTTAAAATTACAAATTGGTTTTATGATATTTTGAGATGTGTGATATAATAAATAAATAAAACTACCCTGTAATTCTTAATAAAAAATTAAAAACAAACAGAATATATTCTGCTTAATTTGATAACCTTAACAACAATAAATAGAGATTTCAGAAGATGAGATGAATGATAATCAACTATTACCGATCAAGTAACCCTTCTGATTATTATTTTAACTCCTTTTACTACTTTTAATTTAGAAGAAAAAAAAAATCATGTATATTGAATTGCTGATATACCTATCACATGGTTAGGTTGCAGGCTATTTCTGTCAAGTAACCAGGACTAGAACAAACTCAGCTTCAAAATTGAAGATACGCATGATATCAGTATGAGAAGCATACATAGTAAAGAAATAGAATAAGAGAAGATTTATGGAAGCACCATGTGAACATAATTGGTGTTACTGAAACAAAGAACACAAAAACTGTAAGTCTTCAAAGCAATACATACAAAATATTATATTCAGGCAATAATTATCAGGGAAAAGAAAGAGCAGCTATCATACTCAACAATAAATATGAAGATAATCTTCTTTAATAGCAGGCAATTTCAAGTAGCAAAATAATAATAATAATTATTATTATTATTATTCAGGCCTCCATGGAGTCAAGAAACCCATCATGGAAGGTCCTTCCTAAAACACAAAATCCATCATACCACTCCTTGAACTCATTGACGCTCTAACCACTCTATCAGGCAAGGCGCTCCACAGTTCCTCCACACAAAGAAACCACTCCTCATCCTCTTGGTCACAGCTTCCTTTCGTAACTTCCAAGGATAGCCCCTTGTCCCGTTATTTTCCACCAAGTGAAAGAACTGATTAATGTCAACCCTGTGATACTGCCTCTCAACAGTTTAAAAGTCTCGATCATATCACCTCTCCTTCCACTAAACTCTGTAGTCCACATGCCCTCAGCCGATCCTCTTAACTAATTGTACAGTTCTGAAAATATCTTTGCTATCCGCCTCTGTACCCTTTCCACAGTTAATTTATTCCCTTTCAAATCCTGGGGACCAAATTTGAGAATTATAGTCTAAGTGTGGTCTGATCAGAGTCTTACACAACGGAATGATAACTCTTTTATCTCTGCAGGTCAGCATCCTTCTCAGTATTGCAGCAATCCTCTGGGTCACCTTCACCACCGTTGCAATATGTCCCCTGAATTACAGTTTTCTATCATTCATCACCCTCAGATCTCTTGTCTCCCCTACTTCCTGCAGTAGATCTCCTCCGATTGAGTATGCAGCCTCCCATCGATGTATCCGAAACTTCAAGACTTTACATTTTGCTGCATTAAACGGACACCGTCATTCATTTGCCCATCTGTCTAGTTTATTCAAATCTTCTTGCAGGGCTGCCACATCTGCACTTACTAATAACCCTTCCCAGCTTCACATTATCTGCAAACAACTGAATATCTCCTTGCAATCCATTGATAAATAGGTTAAACGTACTGTTCATTAGGACCTGTATTTGGTCCCAGTACTGAGCCTTGTGGAACCCCATTTGTAACCTTCTGTCCCCTTGATACTGCCACACGGGTTATTCAACTGGATTCCCAATCGGAAATCCAGTTGACTAACCTGACATCTAAACCTATGTGCTGCAACTTAAGTATCAGCTTATCATATGGACCCTGTCAAACGCCTTCGCAAAATCCAAAAAAAAATTGCAGTGTATACCTTTCCCTCATCAGCTGCTCTTGACACTTTATTATAAAAGGCAATCATATTGCTAAAGCAAGAGCACCTCTTAACAAATCCATGTTGATTCTCCAGATAACATTACAGACATCTGCCCAACACTATATATGGGCCCCTCACTAATTTCTTCAAGACCTTAACAACTAATGACACCAAGGCGGCTCGTGCATAGGCACCGCAAAACTGCAGCACCCACTTCTCTCGATATATAAATATATTTATTAATTTATTTTTTATATTTGCTTGTAATATTTAATTTTATCATCAACAATCCTATACAATTTTCTTATTTTATAAAAAAAATAATAAAAATCCACCTTGTACCACTTAGGAGGGTGAAGGATGCTAGCAGCACAGTGTTTACCACGGTGTCATATTGCTACACGCGCAAGCATATGCACATCATAGTGAGATGTGTGCTATTAGCATAATGCAGCACTGTCCATCGTGCAGTTCCACTGTTGTTTATATGCAGTTTGCGCAAGTAGTAGAGTGTTTACTCCATCTCTTTAAATATTTGGACATTACAATTAAAGACATAACATTTGTTATAGTTTTTATTTTAGTACATTATTGGGGTTATGATAATGGATTTTATTTTTAAGTAATTTTGAATTATATCAAACTGTATAATGTTATTGATAATAAACAATATTGTTTCATGTTTAATTTTTTTTTAATATTTACCATAATTTTGATATTTTATACATACACACTGTACTTACAGTGTGTATGTATATTTCGAAAGTTGCAGCACCCCCATGATTGCAAGCCACGAGCTGCCACTGAATGACACACATTCTGGCCTATAATTAGTCACTTCCAATCTGCTACCACTATCTTACCTTTCTTCAATTCCTTTGGTACCTTTCCCATAGCCAGACTTTCATTAAAAATCCAGGTCAACGGAGCTGTCAGTTCTTTACCACATTCTTTCAAAACCTGTGGTGAAATACCATCCATTCCAACAGCTTTAGTGACACCCAGAGTACTCAGTATTTGGAACACACTCTCCTCTCTAAACCTCGAACCTGCCCCATCCCATCTAGTATTAAAACCTACATCTCCAGGATGAAATACTCCAATAAAGTGTTCATTGAACAACTCCACTATGTCCTCTACATCAGTCACTCTATTCCCATTTTTGTCCCATAATGTCATTCTTCCAAAATCATTTCTCCTACTAATGGCCACATAGCTAAAAAATTCCCTAGGATTTTCTTTGGATCTTAGGGCCAATCTCTTCTCACATTCCAGTTTCGCCTTCCTTACCATACTAGTCACTCTCCTGGCCTATGTCTTATATTCTTCATGCATCTGCTCTTCACCTGTCTCCTTATATTTTTTCCATAGCCTCTTTTTCACATGCAGTACCACAAGGAAAAAATGAAAAAATTAAATTTTGTTTGTGTTTATAGATAATAACAATTCTTACAACATTATACAGCATGTTAAAAATTACAGCTTATGTTTCGACATTGATTGAAAAGTTAATAATTGGAATTGTTCGATTAATGCTTTAGATTACGAAACAAATGTATACCGCGATCTAATGCAGTGTTGGAATTAACACGTTCGGTAAGTTGCGGCTCGACTCGCTTGTTTGTTGAGCACGGTTACTACAGGTAAATTGTATGCCTGCATGCGTTATTTCTGTGAGATACGAAACTTTTATTATTAGTATGTGTTCGTGGTGAGGGGAAAATATTTTTGGTAAATCTTATTTTATTCTGTTAAAATAACATACAATTATTTATTTATTATAGATACAAGGCAGAATTTTCAGTTTAAAAAAAAACATGATTTCTCAAATTACAAATTTTAATCGAAAGGTTATTGAAAAATTTTGTCAAGGCAAAAATAGAAGAATGGATTTCATTTTCAAATAATATTTTTAATAAAGCAACTTTTTATTATGTAAATTTATTTAATAAATTAGTTACTAATTAGGGGGGAAAAATAATTTTTTTTTTTTTTTTTTTTTTTTTTGTATATGTAGCACATCCACTTAAAATTTTCACCGGCCACCTCTGAATTACTCACTATTACGAAGGTATTTTGAAAGTTCCTGGCCTCGAACATAGATGACAACACCATCGGGACGATTTTATTTTCAACGTTTGTACATGTGCTTAAACATCCATGTGAAATTTCAAGTCATTCTATCAAGTTAGTTTGTTTTTTACAGCTGTCTGAAGCAAACATGTTGTTTGTATCCCTCGAAATGGATAAAATTGAGTATCGTGCGATTATAAAATTCCTTTTAAAAAAGGTTTAACGCCAAAAGAAATTCATTCGAAGTTCATAAAAGTTTATGGACTCTTCCTCGTTTTCGACATTTAAGAAATGTGTTGTCGAGTTTAAACGTGGCTATACCAGCCTTGAAGATGATCCACATGAAGAACATACAAAAAATGTAACAACACCAGAAATCCTTGATCGAGTGCACGATATGGTCTGGATGAGCGGCGAATCAAAATGCATGAAATTGCTGAATGTAGAAATTTCACAAGAACGTGTAGGATATATTTTAGATGAAGAATTGCAAATGAAAAAACTTTGCGCAAGATGGGTGCCGTGCTTGCTCATAGCAGATCAAAAAGTCACTCATATTAAAATTTCTGAACAGTGCTTGGAGCGTTTTTACAGGAATAAAGCTAATTTTGTGCGTCAATTTATTACTGTGGATGAGACTTGAATTCACCATCATATCATATCAAAACAGTGGATAGAAGCCAGTTGTTCGGCACCAAAGACAAAGTCGGTTCCATCAACAGGAAAGGTTATGGTGGCATCGGTGTTTTGGGATGCTAAATGCATTTTCTTATCTCGAAAAGGATAAAACAATAACCTGGAAATATAATATTTTTCCAATCTTATAACCAGACTAGACGAAAAAATTCGTGAGAAAAGACCCGGTTTGCAGAAGAAATAAATTATCTTTCATCAGGACAACACACCTGCCCACAAAGGTGTTTTAGCAATGGGAAAATTATGGGATGTGAACTATAAATTGTTTGAACAACCACCCTATTCCTCAGATTTGGTTCCCTCTGACTTCTATCTCTTCCCATAGCTAAAACTCTTCCTCACTGGTCAGCGTTTTCTTCGAATCAAGAAGTGATTGATTCGAAGAAAAACGCTGACCAGTGAGGAAGAGTTTTAGTTTTGGGAAGAGATAGAAGTCAGATGGAGACAAATCTGGGGAATAGGGTGGATGTTCAAACAATTTATATTTCAGATTGTAGCTGTAGATGGGTATTTTGCAGATCTTACTGAGAACCACTACAGGGACAGGATAATGGTACTGGAGCATCGCTGGAATAAATGTATCAGTCATAAGGGAGATTATGTTGAAATATAAAATCATTTTGAAATTATAAATTCGTTTTTTCATTGTTAGGTCGAGAACATTTCAGACTATCCTCATTCATAGATTACACCACTAAAAATAAAGTGTAAAGCGATTAAAAAATATGACTCAACAACAGATTATCCCCTTTGCTTTGAGGTACCAATTCGTGAGTGTTGTGTCAAAGCAGGTCTGAACCGTGTTGTGATTTTTTGTGATAATTGAAAAAAAATTTTTTTGGAGATGCTCTATTTTCTTGTATTTATCAAAAAAAAAAATCAGCTAACACCTTTTTGTTCCCATATAGGGAGTAGGCGAGGCCGTTTTTTAGCCAATCTAACTTTTGGAGACTGAGGCAGTTCAAACTCCACTGGTAGCCAATCAGAGATAGCTGGCCCAAGGCTATCACTAATTAATAGTGATGCAATGAAGAAGGCGGCTAGTAAGTGCCGCCATCTGGTTATCGCTAACCCTAACACAATATTTTTAATGTCTGAAAATAGTGTGGGTTCGACGGCCGATTTTCTTGAGTTTACGGGACGAAAAACCCGCTAGCCCATGCCAGAGATCGACTAACTCTGGAACCAGTCGAGAAGAGGCTTAGAAAAAGTTCCTCTAGTCGGCGACTAGATTCAAACGCCTTTCGTCGTGCAGTCAAGCGCTATAGAGTGCAAACGCCACTTCTACTGAGCTACACAGGCTCTCACTTGTGTTTATATACTAAATAAATAAAAATTTATTGAAATTAATTTTATTTTAATTTGTAAATTCTATTTTATTAGGGTGATGAAATATAACTTTGAACAAAGGCTCCTCTTACCCACAGCGTAGCCCTGATTATATATTTTCAGGATACACCTCTTTCTAAAGTTTGATAATCAGCACATAAGCATTAAAAAAGATACTTTCTTCTGCAGAAAAGCAGTCATAAAATATTTAATTCCATAAGCACAAAAAAGAAATAATAAACTAACACTAGCCTGTGTAGTCAGTGGATGCGGCGTTTGCATACCACGGCGCTTGGCCGCACGAAGGAAGACTTGGTTTCGAGTCTAGTCGGCGACTAGAGGAAATTTTTCTAAGCCTTTTTTCGACCGGTTCCCGAGTTAGTCGATCTCTGACACGGGCAAACGGGTTTTTCCTCCCGGAAACTCGGGTTTTTCATCCTATAAACTCAAGAAAATCGACAGTAGAACCCACATTATTTCAGACATTAAATATATTGTGTTAGGGTTAGGGACCACAAGATGGTGCACTTGATGAGCCGTCTCGCTTCACTGCATGCTGCTTAATTAGTGATAGCCTTGGGCCTCTGATTGGTTGCCAGTGGAGATTGAACTGCCCACTCAATCTCCAGAAGTTAGATAGGGATAAACGGCCTCGCCTCCTCCCTATACGGAATAAAAGGCTTTAGCTGATTTTTTTTAAAATAAGAATTAGTGTTTTTGCTCAGCGTGTAAAGATATGTATGCATATCTTTTAACTTCTGTATATTGTTGTTGTCAATATTTTTGGACACCGCACTGTTATGTATTGTACAGTGTGATTATAATTAAATTCATATCGCGAAAGATTGTAACTGGATAACTACTCAGCAGACGATTTCATATTTGACATGGTGATGTGCATGGCAATGGAATTTTATTTCTCGCAAAAACCAATGTTAGTTTTAAAGGTTCTTAAAGGGAGGAACCCAAGCATTTTAACCGTATCTAGCTTTTTTTTTATCTACCGGTAGCCAATCAGAGGTAGCTGGCACTTTGCTATCACTAATTATAGGTGGCAACTGATGAACGGACGAACAAACAACTGCTGCCATCTCTTGGTAATTAATCCTAAGAGAATGTATTATTGTCTGAAATAATGTGGGTTCTATGATCGATTTCCTTGAGTTTATTGGACAAAAATATCGACTTTCCAGCTTGCTCGTGCCAGACGTCGACTGACTCCGAAACTGGTAGAAGAAAGGCTTAGAAAAAGTTCCTTTAGTCAAAAGTTCCTCTAGTAACTACTCAAACATAGACTTGAACTTAAGTCTATG